>NC_072384.2:113400690-113702952 GCF_028885625.2 Pongo pygmaeus | reverse complement strand
TAGCAGGAGGAGGAAAAGCATCAGGGAATTGAACAATTGTATGACTTGGGTGTCTTGCTACTGTCATATTTAAAGATCAAAATTCTACATTTATAAAAATTAGAAGTCATTATGGAATTACAGCAGTATGAAAGACCTCTGAGATTGTACCTTGAAAATTAACAAAATAAACTATCGATAACCAAAGAGGCTGAAGAATTATCCAAAAAAATGGCAAAAATACACTTATAAAAAGGCTCAGAGTTTAGAAGGGGAGACCCAGCTTCAATGTAAGTAGACCTTTCTTTTCATGTATTTACATACAAATATCCCTAAGTAATACATACAGACACACAGACACAATCTAAGGAACATATATATAGTCCTATCTTTACTTGTATTCATACTTGTAAAATACTTAAATTTCAAGAAACGACTGATAGTATAATCAAACTACATAACTGTTATAGATTAATAACATTTCCTATCTTCTCAATATTTTTCAAGAATAACTTTAAATATAATGAAAATTATTTAATTCAGAATTCAGATCATTGAACTCACTAAGAAAACGGATAGTATCAAATACACAATTTAAAATTTATAAAGCAAACCATGCAATCAATTCTCAAATATTTAATCTATACTACCCACATTTAAAGGAAATCATAAGAACTTGGCCCAGTGTAGTGGCTCACACCTGTAATCCCAGCACTTTGGGAGGCCGAGGCGGGTGGATCACAAAGTCAGGAGATCGAGACCATCCTGGCTAACATGGTGAAACTCTGTCTCTACTAAAAATACAAAAAAAAATTAGCTGGGTGTGGTGGCAGGTGCCTGTAGTCCCAGCTACTCAGGAAGCGGAGCTTGCAGTGAGCCAAGATCGCGCCACTGGACTCCAGCCTGGGCGACAGAGCAAGATTCCGTCTCAAACAAACAAAAAAAAGGAAATCATAGGAACAAGAATGTATTTAAATGTCAACTATTCAATAAGTCGCAATAAGTCATTTTTTGTTAATATTTTAACAAATAAGACAATTTACATTATTTCAACTTAACTTTCCTAATAGTATCATAACCTTTTACTTGAAATCTTCAATGAAAATTTTAAGAGTTCTGTGCACAGAGATTACTGTATCCTTTAACGTAGAAGAAAATATATCTTGTTTATGAATATATATAAGATCAGAACAAAAAATGGATTTAACAAGCAATAAGTATTCTTTAAAACAGAAAGCCCATAGCACAATTCAAATTACTGAAGATTAACATACTTTAGAAATAAAAAGCAAATTAAAAAATATAACTAATATGCTTATGATAAAATGAATCCATATTTAATTTTAACAGCTTAAGGACAACTGCTGTGAATTTTCAGCGTAATACTGTTCCTCCAAAGAATTTTTTAAAATGAGGTAAAAAGAAGCTAAATGAGAGTCAATCAGCTATAGACATGCCAGAAATCAAGAATGTTAAACTCATATAAGGTTATGATAAAGAAAAGCTTCCAATAAATTGATAAAAGAAGAATTACTGATATTTGGCTCAGTAGATACAACCGCTACTACAATGTATTTCTTCCTCAACTGCCCTCTGATTTATCTTTGCATGATAAACACTTTCGACCATGATAGCAGAAGGAAGTAATTACAGTTTTGTTCAGTTTTTTCATTCAATGATCCATTTGTTCATTCTCTTATTTAACTGCTATTTATTTAGTGCCAACTATGTGCCAAGCACTGTATTAGCCACATGTACTTTACCAAATACCGATACGAATGAGCGGTACATAAAGAATTTGTCAAAATCCTTAGTGATATAAAGGAAGAGGATGATGAGAAGTGAATAAACATATCAGTTGCATGTCACTGAAAATGCTATTCATACATTTTAAAACTATTCCTACAAATTATTGCTTTGAGATATCCAACAGACTAAGTCTATGTAATAGACTTCACTTTGTGTCTACTAAGAAGAAGCTATGTCCATGGGATGCATTAGAGAATGTCATTTACTATGAGCTGCAGCCCTCCATTTACAACAGAATGCAATTAATTTTGGCCTGAAAAAATCTTCCTCTAGAGCTTTTATTCCAATTTTGAGTGGACAGACATTTTGAAAAGGAGTTATTGGACTTCTAGATTGAAGAAGTCTACAGAATATGGAAAGAATGATATGGTATAATATGCAGTAAAGTCTCACATACCATTCCACACTGAGAAAGGCAAATCTGCAACCAAAAAGGAGTTTCACAAATTCCTTCACATTTCTCAGTAGTAAAGCGGTTAAACATTGAAAGAAAGCATCCTTCTTAATGTTGGTACAAAATAAAACATTTTAAAAAATATTTTTGCCATCATATTAAATGGTTCACAATTTTAATGAGTTTTCAATTTTAGAGGAATGCCATCAGTTTTATGCACTTTTAGTTCATTGCATTATAATCAAAAAACATCCCCCACCACATTCCTTAACATAATTAGTTCATAAGCCTCACAAGAAAGTCATATTAAGCATTCCCTGTAAGATTAATACTTTCATGTAAAAAAACACAAAATGTTTACAAAACAGACTGTAGAACTTGTACATGACACTAAATTCTAAACATAAATGTTGAAAATTATTGGTTTATCCTCCAGTGAGATTAATCAGAGTTTGGAGAGAAGGTGTCACTTGATACAAAGTCATGCAAGAGTGACCATGATGTGGAGAATGGCAATCCAAAAAAGAGTAAATATGACTGCTTACCTTAAAGTGAAGGCTTGATCACAAATAAACAGAAATGAAAATGATATAACAGATGACTGAGCTACACTAGTATTTACATTTAAAAGACTTTCCAAACTTCATATAAAAAGCACTACCACTAAACTATAGACTACACTAGTGTTCAAATTCTCACCAAAATTTCAGTATCTGTAGCCTGTTCTTGGGCCATCTGAATTGCTTTTGCCAGATCTTCTTCACCTTCTGGGATGCTAAAATTGTCATCTGGTATCTAGATCACAGAGAAAGAGAAGGATAGGAAGAGTGAGCAGAAATATAAAATACTTTATTTCACTTCAGAAATAATTTTGCTTCACAAATCAAAGGATCAAAGAAATACTTTATGTAAAATACCATGTCATTCTGAAGATCCATGAAAAATGAATAACTGCTTTCTTCTGATTTCCTTGAAAATGTCAATAAATGTCACTTCTAATAAATTCAAGATTAGTTTGTGGGCAACTGCTTTTATCTATAATAGAAAATGTAATCTAACAATTCTGCTGAAAAAATAATAAGGCTATCTAAGTATCACCATTCTTGCCCCATCTCAAGTGTTTTCCACCATCACCTTTTCATAACTACTAGCAACTGAAAATCTCTGGTTTATTAAAAAATAAAACTCACTGAGCATTAAAATCTTGAAAGGACATGATGGATTGCAATTATGATTAATGACAGTTAAGACTTAACACATGCTTCTTATGTACTGATCACTGGTTTAGGCCCTTTACATTTATTAACTCATTCAGGAACTTCATGTGGTACACATAATCTCCATTTTACCAGTAATAAAAAGCCTGTCTCCAATCTTCATCCTGTCTCTTGCTCACCCAGGCTCGCCAGGCTTATTTCCACACAGTTTCATTCATAGCCTCTGTCACCTACCAGTGATTTTATCCTCCAAGTGTCCGAAGTAATGATAGGTCTCGGGAACAACGAATTAAAGGAAAGCTTTGAGATAGGAACCACATTAGACAGCAGTACTGTTAAGCTGGAAGGATGCATAAGGCCTGCACTCCAACTGGGCAGTGGGAATCTAGGAATCCTTGACAAGAGCAGACTGGATGACAGGAAGGAAGTGCCTCCTGAACAGAGGTAACAGTTTATGGTAGGAATCTACAAGGCAGGTAATAAGGAGCTGAACCTGAAGGACAATTAACAGGAAAATCAAAAGAATCAGATGTATTATCCAATTTAAATGTTTAAATAGAATTTTCACATCTCATTCTTAATCAGCTGATACTAGCTAAATTCAGTTGAAAAACTGGTATCTCTTAAGAAAAACGAATGGTTCTTACATGTTTCAGAAAATAAAATGAGCATTTCATGAGAATGACTGCAATAAATTTACAGAATAAACACCTAAAATTAACGTTACCTCTTCATATTCATAGTCATCTTCAGATGCTTCAGTTATGGTGACCTCTGAATATCTTGTCAAGTTTTAATCTCAAAAAATATAGAATAAAATTATTGCACAAAAATTGATTTGACCTTCAAATATGGTATTGGATTCAACTATCTTACCAGGAAGGTGGTAAATATATATAATTTAATCTTTAAAATATTTGTCTTCCCCATATAGCCTATAAATCTAGATATTTTAAAATAAAATACTTCATTATTTTTCGCAACTCAAATCCATGAAAACCTACATTGCTATCTGTCTTTTGACTGTTTACTATCTATCTAATGATTTCAAACTTGATTCTAAGAAGGCTTATGAAAGTATACATAATATCATAAGGTAGCGTGAATTAGAAAGAGGTAAGAAAAAACAGTAACTTTTTCAAATTCATCTTAAACCACAATGAATTTTCCAGAGCTCCTGAGTTAACTATTCACAGTACATGAATAAAATGTGACTTTATTTGGTTCAAAGTATTGTGAATGAACAAAACAAATGCACACCAATATTTAAGTAAAAAATACATATCAATGCTTTTATCAATAAAATTTAAATTTTACTTTTCCATATATCTCCATTTTTAAATTATCTTTATAGGAAAGATAACTTAATTTTTAAGTGAATATAAAGTATATAGCAATCATAATTCAAAATTTCATAAATACTGAAGAAATTAAATATCAATGGAAATGATTCTAACATAAAATAATTCTAAGAGAACTGCTTTAAGACTTTCAAAAACTATGTTACTCTAATTACATATGAAAACTTCAAGACAATATTTTATGTTAAATCACAGCACAAACCAGCAATGCTTGTTGTTGTTGTTATTGTTGTTAGGTTTACATTTTTTTCGATTACACTGACTTGGTTATGCCAAGTTTAAAATGTGTGAATTAAACACTTTAATGCATGGTAATGGTTATGAAAATCAAAGATTAGCCTAGTTTTCATTTTGCTGCTGATTATAAAATGTCTCTGGTATTGTTTACCAAGCATTAGCTGAAAGGGTATATAACAACTTCTGTTGTGTGTAACAAGAATATATAACACTTACACAGTATTTAATAGGAGACAGGAACTGTTCTAAGGGTTTTCCATGTATTAACTAATTTCATCCTCATCCTGCCTATGAGGCTGGAACTATAACTCTATTTTACAATCAAGAATCAGAGCATAAGGTTTCACAGCTAGGACCTAAAAGAGCCCAGATGTTTAGGTTTCACCATATTATATTGCCTCTCCATGTTCTGTGTGGGTTTTCTGTGCTACATAAATACATAAAGTGTTTGCCAATTATTTTCCACAGAGATCTAAACCTATAACTGTATTATTGCTACTAAGCTCCATCACAAGTAATCATCCTGTATTTCTTATCCCTATCCCTTGCAGGGACACTTAAGCCCCATTCCATTATGACCAATCCTCAGATACCAGGTATCTGTCAAAAGGTCAGTATTTTATTGTAAAACATGAATAAGTGCCTCTCCTAATAACATAGTGAAAAGTAATTAGGCTCAAAAATAGCTAGTTAAATGATTAAACAAAAAAATAGTTGCATACTTGCAGTCTATTCCACAACCTTAATTCATCCATATTAAATACTACAAGGAGTAAAATACTTCCTTTATTAATTGTCTATTACTGTAGAACACCTTCTAATAGTATTTGCCTCACTCTCTAATTCCTTGCCATCAGCCTCTTTAAAGACCATAAGGCTTCTACTAGCAATCTGTTCGAGGTATTTTATCTTTCACTAACAAAGTATTTCCAACATCTCCCTAATCCCCAGTTTCAAAGCTACTCTGTTACTTCTTATTTAACACCCTACTCCAGATACTGAACCTGAAGGTCATGCTAAGTGAAATGTTAGATACAGAAAGACAAATACTGCATAATCTCACTTATATGTGGAATCTAAAAAAAAATTCCAACTCTACAGAAATAGACATTAGAAGGGGAGTTACCAATGAATAGAGTGTAGGGAAAATAGGGGGATGTTCATCAACATTGCACAAACATTCAGTTATACGATGAAGAATTTATGGAGACCTAATGTACAGCACAGTAACTATGGCTAATAATAATGGAGTGTGCACTTGAAATTTGTAAAGAGAGTAGATCTTAAATATTCTCACCACAAGTAATATAAAAATGAAAAGGTAACTATATGAGGTAAATAGGTTAATTAGCTTGGGTGTGGTAATTATTTCACAATGTATATGTAAATCAAAATATGTTGTATATCTTGAATATACGTAATTTTGTCAATTACAACTCAATAACGCTGAAAAAGGAACAATAAGCATTTATTATATTGTAGTTTCTCTGGGTCAACGGCTCAGTAATGGTTTATCTGGTGGAATCTGACTTGGGGGTCTCTCATGTCATAGTCAAAATGACAGCAGAACTAGGGTCATCTGAAGGCTGAGATGAGGCAGCAGGATCCATTTCCATGGCAGCTCACTGACATTGTACTAGTTTCCCAAAAGACCTCAGTTCCTCCCCATGTGGGTCTCTCCACAGGCTACTTGAGCATCCTCAGGATATGGTGGGCTAACTACCCCCAGAACAAGCAGTCCAAGAAAACAATGTGGATGCCACAATACCTTTTCTGACCAAACATCAGAAGTCACACATCATTTCTTCAATATCCTACTGGTTACGTGGGTCACGCCTATTCAATGTGTGAGGATTACACAAGAGCATGAATATTAGGAGGTGGGGCTCATTGGATGCGAATTAGTTCATTCTCATGCTGCTATGAAGAAATACCCAAGACTGGGTAATTTATAAGGAAAAGAGGTTTAATTGACTCATAGTTCTGCATGGCTGGGGATACCTCAGGAAACTTACAATCATGGCGGAAGGCATTTCTTCACAGGCACCATGAGAGAGAATGGGTGCAAGCAGGGGAAATGCCAGACACTTATTAAACCATAAGATCTTGTGAGACTCACTCATTATCACAAGAGCAGCATGGGGGAACTGGCCCTATGATCCAATTACCTCTACAAGGTCCTGCCCTTGACACATAGGGATTATTACAATTCAAGGTGAGATTAGGGTGGGGACACACAGCCAAACCATATCAGGGTGTCATTTTATTTTAGAGACTGGCTTCCTTCCATACTATGAGAGTGTTAACAGTCAATATATGTAAAGCATTTAGATCAGTGCCTGGCTTATAGTAAATGATATACAAGTGTTTGTTGTCATTTCTTTTCTCACTCTGGAAAGAGATGAGTATCTATAGAAAAAAAAAATCTCTTAAATTTCTCATGCCTCTGTTCCCACATATGTTAAAATGAATAAATAAAAGACATTTTAAATTTCCCTCCAGTTATAGATTTATATCTTTCTGATAGTTTTATATACTGAGATAAAATTTCCGAAGGTTCAGCTAAAGGAAGTCAGCCTCTTTTCTATGAAAAAGCATGACCCCTTCTGAGAGACAGCTCTTAGAAAGTAATTTTGTAAGCGGTCATTTGTATGTCTCCAGAAAAGCAATGCCATCCTTCACCATGTTCACATCATAATAATTTCAAAAAGAAGTAAATACTGTAAAAGCTTCTGGATAGACTTTAAATTTGTAAATAAGCCAACCGCTGATAAGATTATATGAGGAAGATGTCACATGGCAATACAGAGTAGAAAAAAAGTGATTTGTCCTCAAAGCATAGAAAATATCAATCAACACTTACATACTCCTACCCAGCAAATATTCTAGACAATGACTTTTTATCACCTAAATGTATTACTTTCCCACAATCAAAAAAGGTTAAGAGAATACATAACTACATTTTATAAAGCTTAAAAGTATTTTCACATGGACCAAACTATATTTATTCTCACACAACCCAATGAGGTCAAACAGCACAGATATAGTCATCTCTAAATTAAAAATGAAGAAACTGAATCAGAGATTAAAAGATTTGCCCAAGATCACATAGCTGTGAATGACAAAGATAAATTCCTGAGATACAAATGCCATAAATTTGCTGCTACATAGTACTGTTTCTACAGTGACACAATAGGAATACACAATTTTTTAACCAATATCCTAGGGAGTGAACTCACCTATTTTTTTCCAAAAACTCTCAAGTGTTATATTAATAACAGGTAAATCAAATCACATGAATAGCTCAATTTGAAGACCCCCAGAGGAAAGAGAAGTAGAAAAGAGCTACAGGCTACAGACTCAAAACGAAATCTAACCAAGGGCAAGAGATTGATGGGACAATATGTCAGGTAGTGGACAAAACAATCAAACTAGGAAGATATATACTTTGATTGATTTTTATGTATCCACAATATAATTTATATTTAAAATTTCCCAAAGGCAACTCAGTTTAAATGTCACAACGTTATTAAAGACATAAATGTACTTTGACACTTATGTTTGTACGCATCTGTTTACCTGGGTAGCTAGCTGGCAGTAGGGACAGGTGCACAAACTGATCCTAAAGTGATTCTGCTACAGTTTGCAAATACACACACTATACAAAATGTAACAATTAGTGAATGTGGAAATTGGAGGAGAAAAGGAAATAGTATTATAGAAATAAGGTTAAGATAGGTCTCATAAGATTGGTTAAAAATAACCCCCAGATTCGACTCTAAGCTTCCCAGTAACCAGGGTAAAAAGGGACATGGAATCAGATACTATCTCTGTATCAACTCAATGAGAACAGATGAGTTTCTCAACAGATATCCAGCAATATCTGGTTCCAAAGCCTGAGAGAAACGACATTCTTGGGTTCTCATAAAAAGAATAGTGCCTTGTAGAGATATCAATCCCCTTGGCCCTTGGGACGGCAAAAAAGGCAGAGTGAAGTAGGATGTGATGGAGTACTGTATGTGAAAAACTTTGGAAAGCATTGTTTTGGATAACAATCTTGCCAGAGTAGAAAAGGTTAATTCGTCAAGAATGATAAAACTCTGTACACTCTGGTTCTACTTTCACGGAGCAACTTTCTCATCTGTAATTTAATCTCTTAGGTGGTCCTACTCTCCAGGAAACATCCATACAATTAAGCTAATCACGGTTCTCATGCAAAGATATTTTTTCACTGAAATAATAAACTAGCATTCTGGCCTAAAACCAGTTTCTTAATGTCAAGCTGCCTTTGAGCCCTTACAAAACTCCCTTCCCTCTAACTGCCTAGTATGCCTTCGAAGAACACTGGTGAATTTCAGTTCCAAAATTTTTTTCTGCCCTGTCTGTTCCCCTCATATCTGGTTCTTACCTATCTGCACACTTGGCCTTGACTTGACACTTAATACTGTGCCTTGTTTTCCAGATTGTTCTTGCCTAGGGTAATGTCCATGGCTCCCGTTTTCTCCCTGCCCTGAAGCCACAGTCCACAGTACCATCCAAGTCCAGGCCAGGTTCTGTATTCCTAGTCATAACCTAGACACAGACTGAGGCTCCCATTCCTCCCAAATCTGCATTTGTTCTGGAAGGAATTTAGTAGCACTTGTGAGTTTCATAGCATGAATTAGTTTCCTGGTATTTGGTCACCATGGGTGAACTACCTCACAGTTTCTGCACTAGCAGAGCCCGCACCAGATCCTGATATTCTCGATCTTTTCAGAAAATGGGAAAATGTAACACCCACACTGAAACTGCCAGGGAGCCCTAAGCCCATCACAGTACTACAGAGAACACAACAGCCAGAAACCTCGGTGAGACATTTTGGTTGGCCTAATGGCGCAGAGCTTGAGGTGCCAATTGGTATGAGGGGGAGACAAATAACATTCTCCAAATGGACCAGAGCCAGAAACCAATGAATAATTTTCAGATGTGAGCAGCAAAGTACCTTACACACTGGTCTCTTCCACTGCTGCATTTGTAGGTAGTGTTTACTGCCAGCAGTAGCAGCATCTTTATAAAGAACTGGAGTGAAACATATAGCTAATTATATTTTACATGATTTCCCAAAGTTACTATAGACAGAAATCATTTTGTAATCTTTGCCATCACTGCAAAGCCAACGTACACAGACGCAATCTAAAATCTAGCCTGGATCTTCCATGATCAACATTTTACTTAATAAGTTGAAATAAAAATACTGTAAATAGCAAATATCATAGTCTTGGTCCCTTTCTTAGGAAGGCCAGTTTAAATAAGTTAACTGAATAATACAGACAAAAATGGAAGGTAACTGGCATGCTTGTGGTCACATTCCCTTTTGCCAATTGCTCCCTGTAGTTTTTACCACACAGTCTTCATGAGGACTCAGAATTCTTATTAATATCCTATACCAGGGAGCCACTACCAATTCAACAGAATTGGGAAGAGTGGAAATGTACTGGCCACCCCCATCCTACATAGCTATTGCGTATCTTCTACCTTCCTAACTGGAAAATAACTTTTGTTCAGCATATAAGACTCATAGTGCTCATGGCAGCTGGTGGTGTAAGTCTTTCCAACTTCTAAGCCACGAGATCCAAAGATATGGACTCTACATGTGATATTTCTACCTGAAAATATAAAGGCTAGAGATTAAGATATTTATCTACAGGCTTGCTACTTCAATTACAGTCCTTAGACCAGCAGCAACCGCAGCATCAGGAAGCTTCTTAGCAATGCAGAATCTCAGCCCCCTTGCCAGACTTATTGAATTAGAGTATTTATTTAAAGATCCACAGGTGAGTCATATGCACATTAACACTTGACTAAAGGACACAGAGCAAAACACATTTTTTCTCTCCAAATAGCCTATGACTTTCACACAGGTAAATATCAACACTCTGGATTTAGTAACATAGTTCTTAGTCTGTCTATACGCAGGTTGTGTATCCTTTTCATTTGAATATACATGGGGTATGTATGTTCTAATATCTAAGAACCCATGCACAAATTAAGTTCCAGTGATAAGAAATACAATGTTAGGGTTCATAACAATTATAATACTACAAACATTTCAGAGAAGTACCATTTTATAACAGAAGAAAAAGTGGTTAACACATGTATCTAAGAGAATGTTAGTTTTAAAAAACAAAAAGAAATCTACACATCCACCTTTCTAAATGTTTTACTTACTCAACTACAATGTTTAGCTTTAAAAAAAAAAAAAGTTAAAAACCATACAGTAAATTTTAAAAAAGGAAAGGCCAGGTGCAGTGGCTCACGCCTGTAATCCCAGCACTCTGGGAGGCTGAGGCGGATGGATCACGAAGTCAGGAGATCGAGACCATCCTGGCTAACACAGTGAAACCCCGTCTCTATTGAAAATACAAAAAAAAAAAAAAATTAGCCAGGTGTGGTGGCAAGCACCTGTAGTCCCAGCTACTTGGGAGGCTGGGGCAGCAGAATGGCATGAACCCGGGAGGCGGAGCTTGCAGTGAGCCGAGATCGTGCCACTGCACTCCAGCCTGGGAGACAGAGCGAGACTCCGTCTCAAAAAATAAAATAAAATAAAATAAGGAAAACTTCAATTTTAATTAAAGTTATCAGTGAACATTACTATGGCAGTGAAAGACTAGATAGAACTGTTACTTAAGAAGACAGCAGCCTGGTAACAGTGGCTCATGTCTGTAATCCCAGAACTTTGGGAGGCCAAGGCAGTAGGATACCTTGAGCACAGGAGTTCGAGACCAATCTGAATAGCAGAGTGAGACCCCCGTCTCTACCAAAAACAAAAACAAACTAACAAACAAAATTAGCTGGGTATGGTGCTGCACATCTGCAGTCCCCACTACTCAGGAAGCTGAGGTGGGAAGATTGCTCAAACCCAGGAGTTTGAAGCTGCAGTGAGCTACGATCATGCCACTGCACTCAAGCCTGGGTAGCAGAGCAATACCTCATCTCTAAAAAAATAATAATTTTTTTTAAAGGTAGCAAGGTAGAGGTTAAGATATTTATCTACAGGCTTGCTACTTCAATTGCAGTCCTCAGTATCTCAGATAAGGGCATCAGTCTAGTGTAATCCTCATATTTCAGGGTCTAGAGTCCTTAATTTTGGCGTTTCAGAAAGAGTTGACTTTGGGACTCCATTCAGAGCTGATTAGCTTCACAGAACTGGCTTAAACTTACTGAACTCGCAGAAATTGCTGCTGGGGGTTGGGGAGCCCTTTTCATTGGCCAGTAAACTTACACCTACCATCTAAAAAGCCAAATCCTTAGTATTAAAATGCCCAGAGAGAGGAAATAATCAAAAGCTAGAGGAGCCAGATGTCTATATAGAGGGAGGTATGTAACAAAAACAATACCTTGAAGCTCCACTTTCCTAGGGTCCATGTATTCATTTACTATTCCTTGAACAAAGTCTCTTTAGACAAGGAACAACAAAATCAATTAACCCTTAGCTTTCTTAGTACAAATTCATTCTGGCCTTCCAATTGGAACTAGGCAGTCCCATATGTCTGTAGCCATACATTAATAGGCAGCCCTTCCTCACTACTACAATTGAAAACCTCACCCAAGTTGTGTTGATTTCTAATAAGGGATTCATTCATTCACAAAAGACAATCAACCTTCTTTCTAGGTTCTGGGGATACCTACTTGACCCTTTATATATCTATCACATAGCTAAAATCTCACCTTATATTTTATAATGCTGCAAGTATTTTTCTAATGATGGGTTCTAGAGAGGATTCATATACTCCATAACTCAATTTCTTAGTGTTCTGACAATAGCTAAGAACAATGTATGTTTGTATCTCACCTTGTTGAAGTCTAAAACATAAAAGCAATATTCTGAGGTTCCTTAGAAGAGAAATAGGTGGCACTGCTATAGCTAGGAGATTACAGGGAAGGGGTGTTGCAGAGGTAAGAACTCTTTTTCCTGCACCCAGTGTTAAACCATTATAAAGGACATGGGACCTTCATTAATGTCCCCCCCAAGGTGGATCCTGGCTATGTTTCTGGTTTGGACATTAGTCTATTCATATTCTTCATAATTGAGTATTTAAAAGCAGAAAAGTGAGAGATTTCCTAAAGAATTCAAGTCAACTTCTTTCAAAGTCTTGCTCGATATTGATAGTTCATTGTCTAACGGACTAGGAGCATCTGTTCAGTGATAAATAAGGGAAATCCAGGCCAAATGCAGTAGATTAGAAGTGATTGAGTATATGTGCGAAGCAGAGGACATCAGATTTCTGATTCATCTGTGCATATTATAACTTTTATGTACCCACCACGATAGCTCAATTAAATTACCTGAAAGCAAAGACTTTAAACCAAAGGAAGTCTCACTTTGCCAACTATCATAATTGCCTTAAGAAACAATGTCAAACAACATTACACAGGCAACTCTTAATTAACCATGTGAAGAGTGCCCAGGGATACAGGAATAATTGGTATTCACAAGTAATTCTCAAACTTCATTTCAACTGAGAGTTGAAATGACTAAACCTCTTCCCTCAGTATGGAATATAGCAAAATTAACTGGTTAAATGTTTAACTGTGTATCCCCTGACTACCCTTTGGTTAAAATACAAAATAGCAGTCAGTCAACCAAAGAAAGAAGAAAAGCAAATGGGTTGGATAATTCACACAATGGTTAGTAAAATCCTAAAAAGTTACAGTTGCTTATATGTGTTAAAGTTCAAATAAGTGTGATTATTTGAAAAAGTCTTTGTAAGACAGGTTTGCAAACTGCTACATCTTGGCAGGTGTGACTCAGTGATCTCCCTGCAAATTAAGTAAACCTGATTTTCACTGCTGAAATGTTGTGTTATGTTAGACTCCTACCATTTATTTCACAAAGATGTTTGCAAAAAGTTACCTCATTGTGTCAATCTCATGTTAACAATTAAACTATGTGTTCATGGAAATAATTTTAATGCAAACAAAATTACAAGATGCCTGGTTACCATTCAGTAGCAAGAGCAATGGATATAGATAAGCTTAGGAAGAATTATGAAAATCGTTGTTAAAGAGGAATATTACTGGAAAAGACTGACTGTTACATCTATGAAAACAGTATAAAACCTCATTTATGACACTAAAGCACCCATATATTTCTTTCAAATTCATTTCAAGCGATTCGAATTTCTATTCCTGTAAAAGTCGTTTTTGCACCCAATAAAATACTACATATTTTCTTTAATCTTTCAGCTAAATTCTTCAAAGCTCTCTGTGTGTGGATGTGTACTGAGCCTGAGTCAGGACAGGTTAATCGGCTTGTCAAAGCTCACAAAATGAATCATTGCTGGATTTCTGAAATCTTGAATTAAACCTGGGGAGGATTACAGTTGGACAAACCAATAAGATTTGGCAGATTTTGGAGTTTCCTTGGTATCTTTAAGAACTGAACAGATAATCATCTCTTTCTTACCTCCATGAATAAAGGAGTTAGATGTCTTTTTCTCATGAACCCTCCCCGTATCCCTAGTAGGAATTAATCTATAAAACTAGAGGAAGGGAGTTCTAAAGCCCTACACATGAAATAGCGGACCTAATTATCCACACATTGTTATTCAATTTTTCTGGTACTTCCGATCGCTAATCACCATCTGCTTTATTCCTAATATCTCTGAGCTGTGTAGCTCACCAGATCATTATTTATTTGCTCAAGAAAAAAACAAAGCAACTATACTATTAGTATTTATTATTAAGTAGTCAAACTTGGAACTACCCGGGAAGATAATGCTATCAAAATTAAGCATTTAAGCATTAACTGGACCATCGAACAGGATCGTGGGTTGGATATTCTGAGCTTCAGCTCCTTAAAGTCCAATGGCAGAGGTCTTTCCCTAGTCTCCTAACGTTCCTCCGTTGAATTTATTGGGACGGCTTTCTGAAAGATTGAGGGCTTACTTGGGAAACCCATTATTTGAAAGGAGGGTTGAAGCAATTTGTTGTGCTGTCTTAACATAAAAAGCAACCCTCCATCCAAAATGTACTGAATGGTTACTAAGTATGAGGCCTTGGAAGGTCTCCCAACTCTTCTAACAGGTACAGGACACCCTGGGCTACTAAGGGCGAGAAATTCAGTGAGTGGCTCTCAGGAAGACTGTGGTGGCAAAAACAGCGCCTTGAAGTCCAACAGAGGCCCCTCTGGAGTGGCCCCAAGGTTCAAAAGGCGCCCCCAGTGGGAGACCCTCGCCTTCGTCCCAACACCCATTACCCGCCAGCGCAGCGGGCCGAGCCTCCACGGGAAGGATACGCTCCAGGTAGTAGGCGCCCTCAGCCGCCACCGCGTCCGCCGTGTCCCTCGCGTCCCCGGCTGCCGTCAAACCCATGCCCAACGCCTCTTCCAGGACCCTCACGGCGGAGCTGCGCATCCCTCGCTGAGCAGCCATCTCTGGCGCTTCGGGCCCCCACCCCCAGCAGGCCCACAGCCGTCCCTAAGGGCAACAGCGAAGACGCTACCCAACTGTCCCCGGGAGCTCTCGCGAGATCCCGGCATCTCTCACCCCGCCCCACGGACCAGCCCCGGGCACTTAAGGGTTGCCGGGAGTCCAGGGAGCTGTCGCCCTCCCGCGCCTCCCAGTTACCGTGGCAACGTTGTTGCCTAGTTAACGCGAGAGCTCGGGCGCAGCTCTGGGAGCGGACAAGATAAGTAAACAATTGGCTTGCATCGCACCTTCCTACCCAAGCAGCTTGGTTTTCTTTCGCTTTGACGCTATAGTTTCTTTCCCACTTCGTTGTCGTCTCTGAATTACCTTTCTCTTGATTCTTGCCCATTAGCATCCTCTAATTTCAGATGTTTGTAAATCCCTAAGTGTTCCCAGGGAAAACTACTAGAAAAGGTGAGTTCTCAACACCTGGAATTTTTTTAAAAATGAAAAAATAAAGTTCTAAAAATCAAAATGGAAAGACTGACCCAGGGGAGCTATCAGACGCTCCTCAGATGCTTAGCCATAAAGAACTATGGTGTTCAGCTTTGTCAGTTCCTTTCTTGTGACCTTTAATGCATTTAGCTGGACATCTGTTTTGAGTTTGGTTCCATATAATAAGACTTGGAATAGTATTTGTAGCGTTGATTCTCGCCAAGGTAAAAACAGTTGCATAAAAATTATGAGCTACAAATTTGGGCCTGACAAATGTATATAGTTGACACTTGCCCCATCATGTATAGTCTTATTGCTGAGAGGATCTTCCTCAGGTTATCGCATATGTATCAGAAGCAAATTTAAGGCCCTTTTCCTTGCAAATATTTTTTTTCCTTAACGTTTATTTTAGGTTCAGGGGTACATGTGCAGGTAAGCTCATGTCGCAGGGGTTTGGTGTATAACTTATTTCGTCACCCAGGTACTAAGTGTAGTACCCAATAGTTATTTTTTCTGATCTTCTCCCTCCTCCCACTCTCCTCCTCAAGTAGGCCCCAGTGTCTGTTGTTCCCTCTTTGTGTCCATTTGTTCTCATTATTTAGCTCCCAGTTATAACTAAGAACATGCAGTATTTGGTTTTCTGTTCCTGCATTAGTTTGCTAAGGATAATGGCCTCCAGCTGCATTCATGTCCCTGAGAGGACATGATCTCATTCTTTTATGGCTGCATAGTATTCCATGGTATATGTGTACCACATTTTCTTTATCCAGTCCGTTGTTGGGCATTTAGGTTGAATCCATGTCTTTGTTATCATGAATATCAATGAACACGCATGTACATGTGTTTTTATGGTAGAACAATTTCTATTTCTTTGGGTATATACCCAGAAATGGGATTGCTAGGGCAAATGGTATTATTTTTCATTCTACATTTCTTGATGAAAACTGGAAGCCAGTGATCCTATAAAAGCTCCCATTTATTGCCAAAAGATAGCAGTAACTTCCTAAGGAGGTGTTTGAGAGTACGTGTGTCAGAGCCAGAGAGCTTTCAGAGCCTGCTTCCATCACTTACTAGCTATGACACATTGGGCAAACTACTACTTAATGCCTCTAGGCCCTAGTTTCATCATTTGTAGAACAAAGACAACAATATTACCTACCTCAAAGTGCTGTTGCAAGGGGTAAAGCAACAAAAAGCATTAAGAACTTACCAGGAACATAGAAGACACTAAGATATGTTAGCTGTTATTTCTATTAAATGTGTTTGATATTGTTTTATTTTTTAGAATAATCAAGGGTCACAGTTAGATATAATAGTCGGATAATTCATTCCTGGTACCTATTCTTTTACTACCCTACTCTTTGTCCTTGACTTCTCACATCAGACATTTCCTGAGTACTCATTAAATGCAAGGAACAATTACAGGAGCCTGAAAATACAGAAGAATTCTGACATTGGAGAATCCACTGCTTTTATAGAAAACTTGCTCTTTGTTTCAGAAGAAGCCATTACCTTCTCTTAAGGTTGTTTCCTGTAAATCCAGCCTTAACAAATGACCTGGGTAAGGAGTGGTCAGGGCCTTACATTTTTGGCATATCCAGCAAGACATGGAGGAACATAAAAGACATGAAGGATGGTCTCTCAGAACGATTACTGTTTACTTTGATTTGTTTTTGTTACAATGGCTCATCTATTTCTGACTTTTTAGATGTACTGTGTCATCTTCTATAGATGTTTGTCTCCTGCCTCTTCTGTATGACCTTAATTGAGTTCTCTGAGCCTTAGTTTCCTGTTCTGTAAACCAGAGATTTTAATACCTACCTTACTAAAATATGAAGACTAAACGAAATATGTAAAAAGCAGTTATAACCATGTCTGGTATATCAAATGTTTTCAGTAAATAATCGTTAATAAAATGTGCTTAAAATATTGAATGAATATGCAAGCTTAAATTGGATATTATATTTGGAAGAAACTTAAACATATAGAAACAATTTAAGATAAAACTTAAATATTTTTAGAAATATGTAGCACTCAGCCAGGCACGGTGGCTCACGCCTGTAATCCCAGCACTTTGGGAGGCTAAGGGAAACGGATCACAAGGTCAGGAGATCGAGACCATCCTGGCTAACATGGTGAAACCCCATCTCTACTAAAAATACAAAAAATTAGCCGGGTGTGGTGGCACACGCCTGTAGTTCCAGCTACTCAGGAGGCTGAGGCAGGAGAATCACTTGAACCCGAGAGGCAGAGGTTGCAGTGAGCTGAGATCACACCACTGCACTCCAGCCTGGGCAACAGAGCAAGACTCCATCTCAAAAAAAAAAAAAGAAAGAAAGAAATATGCAGCACTCCAAAAAGGGAAAGAGTTTAATAGAGTCATATAAAATGAATAAATTATGACCAATATCCACTGCTTAATGTAGAGGAGAAATGGGAAAAAATTCTTCTCCAAAGAGTTCAAAAACAGAAGACTTATGACTGAAATAAGTATCATTAACTACACTCCTCAAAAAAATAAAAACCTGTAACTCTAATTCTGTGAAGTTTTCAAGTAGCCAAAGTTTTAGTTCAGAGTTACTAATTTGATTATATCCATTTCATGGATTTCAAAATTGGAAGTCACCCAAGATATGTGTGGTTCAACTACAATTTGAAACACATTTCACAGGGACCTAAGCAGAAGTGGTTTTAAAAATTCCAATTAAAGCTACGTTAACATTTTATTTTGTAAACCTTTTGGTCTCTACTATGGTCTGAAAAGCAATGAAATAAAAGCAAAAAATAATTTTAACAAATATAAACAGAACCCCAATAATTGCCTTCAAATAAAAACTTTATGTAACCTTTTAGGAGGACTGCTAATGTCTTTAAACTAGTATGTATTTTCAAGGAACAAATTTGAAAATAAATGTGTTACATTTGAATTATTATTCTGTTAATAACTAGTTTAATTAAAAAGAAGTGTGAAAGCTTTACTGAGAAAAAACAAAAACTTCAGACCACAGTAATTGTTTGGTTTATAATGCCTTTGCATCCTATAATATTTCCTTTTTAATATACTGCACAAACTTCCTTGGAGTGGAAAAAAAAAAGTGCCTTAATATTTTGATGAATGAACAGCAAACTATCTACTTTCCCTTTGAATGTGTTACTGAAAAAGGTAAATAAAGAAAACCAATGGAGACAGTAAAAATAAAGCAACAACCACAAAAGACAACAAATTTTATCCCCTCCCAACCTAAATGCTCCATTTAAGTAAAAGTGAAATTATTTTAAAAAGCAAAACCAGAAAGGAAGCTGACAATGGATGTACTCTTTGTATTTGTAGTTTTAAAGCAGAAAATAATTACATGCAATAATATAGTAAAGTACTATTCAATTTTCAGAAGTTACGAGCATTCATTTGCTGTAGATAGAGCCCAAGCCATTTACTGATGCATCTCTTTATAAAAGTAACTATCTTATTTTCTTTCAAAACTTCACAGTAAGTGGTAGCCAATTTTAGATTTCTGAATTCATAGAAGTAGTACTAATTGACAATGGTAGAAAATTATCATTTCAAACATACAGCATATATATTTCACTTTTTCACCAACAACCACTGAAAATTCATTTCTCTAGTGTTCTGAGCCCATGTAGTTCAAACAGGATCAATCCTCTGTCTCTGGCAAGGAACATATGTTCCAGGTTTAACCCAAAAGAATATCTCATTATTCTTGGCTACTGTGATCAGTTCTGAAGTTGGTATGTGTCTTAAAAGGAGCCAAATTAGATTTGGTAAGAATTTGTTGGAAATTTTGGGAGATTCTTACTCTGCCCCTTGGGACTTAGTTCTGGAGTTGCTCTAGCATAATTGCAAGTATGAAGAAATTATCTATCTAAGAATTGAGTCAGCATGGAAGACCTGAGTGAAGAAAGAGAAAACTTGAGCCCAGATGCAATGACTTGAACCTGTAGTATACACACATATATTTCTTTGCTCTGTAAGCTAGAAGCAACAACACCCCCATTACAATGAGCACTTCAGATTTTAGATTTTAATACCATTTTCTAATTAAAAGGATAGAGGGCTCCTTGGAGAGATGGCTGGTTTTAGGGCTTGACTGGGAATAAACAAGATGAGCCTAGAGGATCTTACAGTTCCAGAAAGTAAAAAAGATCCTGCCTCTAAAAAATAAAAAAATCTCAAAGCGATGGACATAGGTCAAAGGGACACAGCAGCCAATTGTCCTAGGTGAAGCTAGGACAATTTGAACAATCAAATTAATAAAGTAGTACTGAAGTATAACTCAAAGTATAAAATAAATATCTGTGAGTCCATACTGATACAAATAAATGATTAAATGATAAATAAATGAATGGAGAAGAATGGGCAAATCTCCTGTGATGAATAATTTCAAGTAATTTATGTAGATACTCTACATTCCAGGAGATGGAGCATAGCTGCACGTTCCTTAAGTATAGACTACACATAGTGAGTTTCTTGTATAGTAAAATCCCAACTTGACAGTGAAGAAAGCTGATAAACACCACCTCACCCAGGTGATCAAGATTAATTTCAACAGTGATAAGTCATGTTGACAATATGTACCCTTGGTATGATGTAATGAGAATGGCACTTCATCTCTATGATCTTACTCCCCAAAACCCGTAACTACAAATCAATCAAGAGATAACATCAGATAAATATCAACTGAGGGAAATTCTACAACATACCTTACCAGTACTTCTCAAAACTATCAACATCATTGTATTAGTCCATTTTCACACTGCTGATAAAGACATATGCAAGACTGAGCAATTTACAAAAGAAACAGGTTTAACTGGACTCACAGTTTCATGTGGCTGGGGAGGCCTCATAATCATGGCAGAAGGCAAGAAGGAGCAAGTAGTTTCTTACATTGATGGTGGCAAGCAAAGAGAGCTAGTACAGGGAACTCCTATTTTTAAAACCATCAGATCTCATGGGACTGATTCACTACCACAAGAACAGTATGGGAGAAACCATCCCCATGATTCAATTATCTCCCACCAGGTTCCTCCCACAACATGTGGGAATTATGGGAGTATAATTCAAGATGAGATGTGGGTGGGGACACAGCCAAACAATATCATTCCACCCCTGGCCCTTCCCAAATCTCATGTCCTCACATTTTAAAACCAATCATGCCTTCCCAACAGTCCCCAAAGTCTTAACTCATTTCAGCAATAACCTAAAAGTCCACAGTCCAAAGTATCATCTGACACAAGGCAAGTCCCTTCTACCTATGATCCTGTAAAATCAAAAGCAAGTTAGTTAATTCCTAGATACAGTGGGGTTACAGAGATTGAGTAAATACAGCCATTCCAAATGGGAGACCTTGGCCAAACAAAGGAGCTACAGGCTCCATGCAAGTCCAAACTCCAGCAGGGCAGTCAAATCTTAAAGCTCCAAAATGATCTCCTTTTACTCCATGTCTCACATCCAGGTGAAGCTGATGCAAGAAGTGGGTTCCCATGGTCTTGGGCAGCTCCACCCCTGTGGCTTTGCAGGGTACAGTCTCCCTCCTGGCTGCTTCCATGGGCTGGCGTTGAGTGTCTGCAGCTTTTCCAGGTGCACAGTGCAAGCTATCGGTGGATCTACCTTTCTGGGGTATGATGGACAGTGGCCCTCTTCTTAACAGCTCCACTAGGCAGTGCCCCAGTAGGGACTCTGTGTGGGGGCCCTGACCGCACATTTCCCTTCTGCACTGCCCTAGCAGAGGTTCTCCATGAGAGCCCCACCCCTGCAGCAAACTTCTGCGTGGACATCCAGGCATTTCCATACATCCTCTGAGACCTAGATGGAGGTTCCCGAACCCCAGTTCTTGACTTCTGTGCACAGGCAGGCTCAACACCATACAGAAGCTGCCAAGGCTTCAGGCTTGCACCCTGTGAAGCCATGGCCCAAGCTCTACTTTGGCCCCTTTCAGCCATGGCTAGAGTGGCTGGGACACAGGGCACCAAGTCCCTAGACTGCACACAGCATGGGGACCCTGGGACCGGCCCTCAAAACCACTTTTTCCTCCTACACTTCCAGGCCTGTGATGGGAAGGGCTGCCGTGAAGACCTCTGACATGCCCTGGAGGCATTTTTCCTATTGTCTTGGAGATTAACATTCGGTTACTTGTTACTTATGCAAATTTCTGCAACTAGCTTGAATTTCTCCTCAGAAAATGGGATTTTTCTTTTCTATCACATAGGCTGCAAATTTTCTGAACATTTATGCTCTGCTTCCCTTATAAAACTGAATGCCTTTAACAGAACCCAAGTCACCTCTTGAATGCTTTGCTGCTTAGAAATTTATTCTGCCAGATACCCTAAATTATCTCTCTCAAGTTCAAAGTTTGACAAATCTCTAGGGCAGGGGCAAAATGCCACTAATCTCTTTATTAAAACATAACAAGAGCCACCATTGCTCCAGTTCCCAACAAGGTCCTCATCTCCATCTGAGATTACCTCAGCCTAGATTTCATTGTCCATATTGCTATCAGCATTTTGGGCAAAGCCATTCAACAAGTCTCTAGGAAGTTCCAAACTTTCCCACATTTTCCTGTCTTCTGAGCCCTCCAAACTGTTCCAACCTCTGCCTGTTACCCAGTTCCAAAGTTGCTTTCACATTTTTGGCTATCTTTTCAGCAACACCCCACTCCTGGAACCAATTTACTGTATTAGTCTGTTTTCATGCTGCTAATAAAAACATACCTGAGACTGGGCAATTTACAAAATAAAGAGGTTTAATTGGACTTACAGTTCCACGTGGCTGAGGAGGCCTCAGAATCATGGTGGAAGGCAAGGAGGAGCAAGTCACATCTTACCTCAATGTCAGCAGGCAAAGAGAGCTTGTGCAGGGAACTCCTGTTTGAAAACCATCAGATCTTGTGTGACTTATTCACTACCACAAGAACAGTATGGGGGAAACCACCCCCATGATTTAATTTTCTCCCACAGAATTCTTTCCTCAACATGTGGGAATTATGGGGGTACAATTCAAGATGATATTTGGGTGGGGACACAGCCAAACCATATCAATCATCAAACAAGAAAAGTGGGAAACTTTCACAACCAAGAGATCCCTAAAGAGGTATGCTGGCTGAATGTAATGTGGGATCCTAGGGCAAAAAGAATATTATGTAAAAACTAAGGATATGTGAATAAAGTATGGACTTTATTTAGTTAATAATGATGTGTCAATAATGGTTGATTAGATGTAACAAATGCACCATATTGATGTAAGATGTTCAAAGTAGGGAAAACTGAATATGAGTATATGGGAACTTTCTTTATCTTTGCAACTTCTTGGTACATCTAAAACTATTCTGAAATAAAAAATTAATTTTTAAAGAGTTGCTTGAACCTTTATTCTAGCGTTTCCTTAAACAAGCCTCACCATTGACCTTTCTTTTAAAACAATAAATTCCTTTTGCTTAAGTCAGTTTCTGTTGGGCTTTCTGTCACTGGCAATTCAACAAGACCTCCTGATAAATTGACTCTGTATGGAATCACCATGACTTCCATACTATTTCAAGATTTGTTTTGCTGCTAAGGGTTTTTTCCTAAAACTATCTGACATACAATAACATTGTATTGTGTACTTTAAAATGTGTTGAGAGGGTAGACCTCATATTCAGTGTTCTTACCACATACAAAAGGGCTAATATGATGTGCCTTTGTGAATTTAGACCTGAAAGTGCTATTCTCACAACACAGATGAAAAACTATGGTTTTGTTTTCATACATAGGAGAAAACTAAATGGGCTACCTTTGAAGTCCAGGGCACCCTCCTCTATCTTGTTCACTTCCTCATCAGGCACTATCTACGGACTGAGAAGAGAAGGACTTTAAAAGAGTGGTAAAGAAAGCAACAAAGACAATGACTGGAAAGATAGAAGAATTGTGCAGAGAAAGAGGTAGATAGAAATGGAAGTCTGTTGTTCCCCTCTATGTGTCTATGTGTTTTCATCATTTTGCTCCAACTCATACGTGAGAACATGCCACATTTGGTTTTCCGTTCCTGTGTTAGTTTGGTAATGATAATGTCCTCCAGCTCTATCCATGTCCCTGCAAAGAATGTGATCTCATTCTTTTTAATGGGTGTAAGGTATTCCATGGTGTATATGTACCACAGCATCCCTGAACTTAACTTAAAAGTTAAAAATAAAAAATGAAAAAGGAAAAGCTGAGTTAAGCTATACTATCTTTGTAACTCTTCTGTAAATCTAAAATTCTATCAAAATAAAAAGTTTTAAAAGTATTTAAAGAAGAAATGGAAGTCTGACTTGGGAAAGCATTACGACAATTCCAGCAGTGAACATTTAACACACATCTAATGCCCACTTTGAGCAGTGGAGACTTGCTTAAGAAAATTCCACTGTTCGATATGCAGTGGGGTATACAGCAATTTCCAAGACAGTCTTGCTGGAGAGAGCCTTCTTCCAGCCATTGCAATTGTCACATCCTATACCTGAAACAGAGTAGATTTATCTAAAGTATTGTGTAATCCCTGATTGACTTTAACATGTCTTAGCATGTCTACAATTATGCATATTACCTGAAAGAAGAAAGAGAGAGAGAGAAAGAAGGAGAAAGGAAGGAAATAAAGAAGGAGAAGAAAAAATTTTTTCTAAGCACATAATGTAATGCTCAATTCTTTGTGGATAATGGGAAGCAGAGTTTGAATTGTTCCCTTTATAAAAGATAACTCATTTTAGCTCCATTTCCTTCCTGGAGGTAGGAAAGCAAGTTTGGTAGTGAATAGGCCAGTTAGTACATTGTATCCAGGCTAGTCAGATCCTGGGACTGTTGAGACAGATTCTTGTGCACAGAACCACACAAATCAGAGATTCAGAAAACATGAGAGTAATGAAAGCTAAGACCCATATGTGAAATACATAAGGGTTAGTCAGATTTTAATTAAAAATATATATTTTTTTAGAGACAGGGTCTCCCTCTATCACCCAGGATGGAATGCAGTGGCATGATCATAATTCATGGTAGCCTCAAATTTATCAGCCCAAGGAAGCCTCCCACTTCAACCTCCTGAGTAGCTGGAATAGCTGAGACTACAGGTGCATGCCACAATGCCCAGCTTTTTCTTTTTCTTTTTCTTTTTTTTTCCTTTTTTTTTTTTGAGACAGGATCTCACTACATTCACTACATTACCCAGGCTGGTCTTGAACTCCTGGCCTCAAGTAATCCTCACACCTTGGCCCTCTTAAATTGCTGGGATTATAGGCGTGGGCTACCATGGCAGGCCCCCAACATATATTTTTTTTAATGATAAGCCACGTCTTCAGTTCAATATGTGTACTTGCTTTAAACGCTACTTTGAATCTAAATTACTTCCTTGATGTTAATTGAGTTAAGGTCTAGAGATACCCTCCTACCTGACACAGACACACCCTGATTTTCAGGACTTACATATTTCATAAATCCTTATCGATAACTTTATAAATTAATTAGGCACAAGCAGATGATTGTAAAGTTTTCATAAAATTTGTAGAAGAAAAATAATTTGTGTTTATAAGAATATTACAGGAACTTTAGAGACAGTAGTTGCTGATGACAAACTAGAGCAGGAGAAAGGTTTCCTGAGACAAGGATGGTACAATTATGCTGACAGCTATGAAGGCTCCAATTTTCCCTACTTTAACTACAACCTATGAAAACTGACATCCTATCAATATTCCCTAGCATTACTCTTGCATTTACAGCACAATGTTATTTTTAAATTCTTTAATAATTCCAATATCCAGACAAAGTTTACTTATGTTAATCTACCCATTCATTACCATTTTTTCATATTTACATAATTTAAACAGTCAATGCTTTGGAATCTTTTTTTGTTTTACATAGAAACCATTTGAAACATTAAAAAAGAAATAGAATATAAAATATTCAGATGAGTGAACTGAGCAGCCAGGGAACATTTGAATAAGGATGATTGTTCCCAGAGACTGAGACAGTTGAAAATTATTGCTGGTTGATCACCAATTTTTAATAAACATCCCAGAAAATCCAATGGCTACTCGATTATAAACTTGAATTTAGAGGGAAATAAATATTCTATTTTCTAAGAAAGCTTCAGTCATGAAAAACTGCCTCTCTTTAGTAAGATTACTCACAATTTTGGCTTCTGAGAGTGAAAAGTAATGTGGAAAGTGTGTCTGAGACACTGTCTTTCTACCTGACCTTACTGTGAAGGGCACCCAGCTAATTGCCCTCTACCACTGAAAGCACTCCCATACCACTGTTACCCATATAGGTATGCCTAAGCTCTGCTGATGCCACCCACATGAAGTCGTCTACTTCTTGGTGTGGTGAGCGGGCACAAGATAAAGTCTTAAATTAGGAGCAATTTCATGATTTTTGCTAGTTTTCCAGTGCTGAGACTATTAGAACAGTGACAGCTGACACATACTGGATGCTGTATCTGGAATGTTTTATTTGATCCACAATAACCCTTTGAAACAGTTGCTGAGGGAGCAGTGAGAAAACTCAGATGCAGGCAGAATACATATCCTGCACAAACTACCTTGTTTAAGCAGTGCTGACTAAGATGTCTTCACCCCTAGGGCAAGCAATTTTCTCTGGTGGGAGAGGATTAGCCTGGTAGTGAAGCTCACCAATATCCCTCCTCACCCTTTCCATCTTGGAAACACTTTTCCTCTTACTTTTGGTCTCTGCATACAGTAGAGAAAACCGCTCCCTTGGAAATAACCTGTTCCTTTGGGGTTAGGATGTTCTATCACATTGATCTACACTAAACTCTATACAAATAAGAGAGTGGTGATTCAGTTTTTCTCCCTCTCAAGAAATTATCTCTTTTCTTCATAGAAAACATGTTTTCCATTTTTCATTTGGCTTTTCAAATATATTTTGCTATAAAGTATGTATAGTAGGCCACCAATTATGTAAAGCAAAGTAATATACATGCTTGTATAGTCTTGTATACTTTTTCTTTTTTTTTTTTTGAGACAGAGTCTTGCTCCATCGCCCAGGCTGGAGTGCCGTAGTGCGATCTCTGCTCACTGCAACCTCCGCCTCCCAGGTTCAAGCAATTCTTCTGTCTCAGCCTCTCAAGTAGCTGGTACACAGGTACGTGCCACCACGCCCAGCTAATTTTTTGTATCTTTAGTAGAGATGGGGTTTCACCATGATGGTCAGGCTGGTCTCGAACTACTGACCTTGTGATCCACCCACGTTGGCCTCCGAAAGTTCTGGGATTGAAGGTGTGAGCCACCGCACCCGCCCCTTTCTTTCTAATTGAAGCTGATCAGAGTGGAAGGGTCAAGAATGTACCACACACTCTGCAGGAAATGCTCCTCCTCAAATTTTCTGTTTCTGGAATACCTTAACCCAAATTATTCTTGATTATTAAAACTTCTCTTACACACATACTAAAATATTTGCCATTTAGAGTTTTATAATTAGATTAGGTTTTAAAATGTTAAAAATTTAAATGTAACACAATTAAAGTTTCAGAGAGAATTCTGAAATACTCTTGTAGAAAAACTTGTCTTCTTGTTTTCTGTTAGTATACATGGATGCACTTCTTCAAAGTAACAAAAAATCATTACCTTTTAAAAAGCAAATGCTTAGATTGTAGTGATTGACCAACATTAATTAACGTAAGTGTAAAAATTATTTACACCTTTAGCAGAACTCTTTTTGTACCTACCATTCTTTGGAGCAGCAATGAAACTCCAAAACTGTAATAAGGGAAGACATGTATCTTTTCAATAGTGTCACATTTCTAAATCAACTGTTATATCACTGAAGGTAAGCATCAATGAGTTAGCGTAATTTTTCCTGCTTTGTGATCTTTGGCATAGTCACAATATGCAGAATGTCTGGTGTAGAACAATGGCTGCAGCTAAAGGTAAGGATCGACAATCAAGCAGGAATTATATGTGGAAGTCACTGCAAGCCATATTTAGGCACTATATATAGACCTTATCCTAAAATCAATAGGAAGCCACTGAAGTATTTAATTTACAGATTAAAATGGCCAAACACCAGGGGTCGTAGTGTTAAAAAAATTATTCATAACTTATGCTTTGAATTAAAAACATAATTATACATAAATGTATATACATATATACATATATTTGTGATTATGTGTTTATTGAATGCAGTCTTTTTCATTTCTTTTTTGTTTGCTTCATTCTTCCACATCTTCTCACCCTTCCCCCCACATCAACTCATTCCCTGCAAAGTCAATTGTTTTGAAAATATGATACATGTTCTATATTTTTCTCCATGCTCCTTTGCAGCTCACCATGGCCCCTAAATATCACTTGGTGTTCTTGCTAAGTAGGCTAGATTGCAAGGCTTATCAGTTTTCTCACACCGAGCAGTTTCTCTTGTCACATTTGTAACAACATAGGTCAAGGAGACCACGGTTTGACTCCCTATCACAATTTGACTACCTATTGGGTAACTTTTTGCTCCCAGCAAGAGGGGGACTAGCTTCTTTGCTGCATACTATGGTTTTTTGTTTGCTCAAAAAGTACAGGATTCTTGGCTCTATCCATTCTATAATGCAACCCTCTTCTTCTGCAGATGTCAGGTGGCTTTCCATGTCACCCTGAAAGACTCCAGGACAAAGGGAAATATTACAAATATGAAAATGATCATTCTGTTTTCTGTGCCATGAGTAATAAACCTCTTAGTTTCTGACCCAGGAGTCTCATGTTTTCTATCAACATCTGTAAAACATAAGAAGGCTAACTTGTTAGTTTGCAAATAGAATAAAATCTCAGACCCTTTGCAGTATTGATATTCATATAATTCAAATATGCCTATTCAGATAGAAATAAAGGGCTTCTTGGTTATTTTATGTTTTACAAAAATGGATGACATTATATTTATCTTTTCTCCTCTTGCTTTTCTTACTCAAAAATGCCTTATAGAAAAGCATCTAAGTCAACTTGCATTAATAGTTTATTTTTGGTGGCTATATTTTATTCTTTGATGTACATATAATGGAATGTATTTAATCTTCCCTGTATAATGCCACCGTGAGCACTATCACAACAAAACTCATGTACATGTAATTTTAATTAATGATGCTTTGCTTTTTATAGTAAAGTTTCTGAGAATTACAGAAGAGCTGGATCAAAGTATGTGTTTGTTTTTAACTTCAATGGCTATTGCCAGATTGCTTTCCCCAAAAAACTATAAAACCTCACATTTTTATCTGTAATATATACACGTACAGCTTTCTCTTTAATTTTTCATTCTTCTTTGGGGATAACCTGATATCTCAATATTACTTTAGTTTTCATTCCTCAACAAATAGTGAACTACAGTGTCATTTTTATGCTTGTCATTTCAATTTACAATATTGTAAAATGTCTTCCATCATTTTCCTATTTTGTTTCTTTTTTTTTTTTTGTTCTCTCCAATATCCAGTAGGGAATTCCCAAAACATAGGCTTTCTTCAATTCCTCCAAGTAAAATCACAGAATTTTAAGAAATCCATATATATATTTCATTTATTCACAAATTTTATACTGACTTTATACACACTGTAAAACTCAGAATTGTTTTCAAAAGCTAGTTACCCATTATTGTAATTACTCTGTGTACATTTTTTTTTTTTTGAGATGGAGTTTCGCTCTAGTTGCCCACACTGGAGTGCAGTCACACAATCTCCACACACTGCAGCCTCCGCCTCCTGGGTTCAAGCAATTCTCCTGCCTCAGCCTCCCGAGTAGCTGGGATTCCAGGTGTGCACCACCACACCTGGTTAATGTTTGTATTTTTAGTAGAGACGGGGTTTCACCATGTTGACCAGGCTGGTCTCAAACTCCTGACTTCTTGATCCTCCCGCCTTGGCCTTCCAAAGTGCTGGGATTACAGGTGTGCCACTGTGCCTGGCCTATTTTCTATAATATTCTTGTCAATTTGTAAATATTGATATTAGGCCTTGGCCTATCATTTCTGTTACAAATATTTCTACAATTACCATCTTGTTATTGACTTTATTTCTAATATTTTGTGAAAAGAAATAGCTTTCAAATTTCCTGTGGTCAATTGTGGCATTTTTTTAAAAATGTATACTGAGTTTACAATCTTGATTAAGAATATTTTGTTAAACCTTAGATTGTATAAACACATTCCTTGATATTCTTGCAAGGTTCTTGTATTTTATTTTTCCATATTTATGTCTTTAATTCATCTGGAATTCATTTTGTGTAAAAGACAAAATAGATTCCAATTTTATTTCCTCCAGGTGGATAGACAATAATACCAGAAATATTTCTAAAATAATTTCTTCCTTCTCATTGACTATCTCATTGTATACATTAAATTTTTAATTTTATGAGATTTGTTTATAAAATATTTGTTCTATTCTTATAATCTATTCATCTGTTTCTCAACACCAATGCCATATTGATTTGTATTTAATGGTTTTCAATTTTGATATTCTGATAAGTGGAAAGTCAAGATCCTTTTCTTGGTCCTTTTGCATACTCTCTTAAGCTCTTTCAGGCAATAAACATTAATATTATTTTATACATTTCCCCCTCCTAATGAAACACTTTGGGATTCTAACAATAACTTAATTAAATTATTAATTTTAGAAGAAGTGACTTCCAAATGATAGTAAACCTTCCTAAGACATTAGGCCTTCCCATTTATTCAATCTTGTTTTATGTCTTTTAATAAGATTTCGTACTTTTATATCATGAGATATTTCCATTTCAAACATATATTAGAATAATAAAAATCACTTACTATTTACCTTTTACAGAGATTAAACAAGGATTCTCTCACTTGAGAAAATGTATATAACTGCCAGTTATTTTCATGAGTTCCTTGATATAAATCAATTAATTTTGTCCTATGAAGTATTCTCTACTACTTCACTTCATTTGACTTGTTTAATAGTGACTGGATTTAGCCCGTGTCCTCTAAAAACTATTTTCACGTGAAATTCTATTTAATTTTTAAAGTCATTTCTAATCAATATATCTGGATTGGTTGCTTCCTCTTGATATATTGTGCTATAAAACACCAGATAAATAACAAAGAAACATGGTACATTCAAATAAAGGAATTAATAATTTAAGATCCTGATTGATTCAGGTTTAATCATTTCATACTACCTTCTCTTCCTACAGACCCCTATAGGCTTCCATTCCTCTCTTCCTACTTTCTCCACCTCCCTGTATTTAAATTTCAGATGATTTAAACTCTGTATGTGGTTTTTATGGTCTTCAGAAAAAAGAAATAGAGTCAAAAATGTAATAATCTTTATTCAATACCTATGTGTTTATGTGCAATGCTCAGTGCTACGCATTAGTTATAAGAGGGAAGTGGGGATTTAAAGATGAACGGTATATGGTTCCTTGTGTCAGAAAGCTTATATTCTAATGGTTATTCTTATCTGAAAAATTACTCCAGGAAGTTACCGTTTTAGTAATATATAGTAACCATAAAATCAGACAATGTTACCAAAACAATGATGGAGAGGGGAGACACAGCTTGGGTTGAGAACAAAATGAAGACTAACAAGGAGGAAAACAATCCCAAAAATTAAAAGAAGAAAAGTGAATTCTACAATATATAATGACATGCAGCTATATAGAATACATTTTGAAAATAAATTTTAGACTTTATGATATCATAGTTTAGTTTCTATTTAAAACTGTAATACTGATTTTATAATTTCAAGGTCAATTATCTTTCTCTCAAGTGGCTCTGGAAAGTTCTCTTAAGTTTAGTGCTCAGACCAGCAGCAGCAATATCACTTGGAAACTTGATAGAAATGCAAATTTTTATGTTTATTTAACTAAAATCATTCTTGTATTTTTATTTATATCTGTTTTAAAATAGAAGATAATTCTTCCCAATAGATCTGAAATCTTAGCAAGGAAATAGTTTAAAAACAGGTTATCCAGGAAAATGATAGTTCCATACTTCACAAATAAGTATATGCAAATTCAGTGAAAATGTCAGTGATTTAGCAAATATACTAGTTTAACATGCATTCAATCATTCTCAAACTATTTGAAAAACCTTGATTATCTAATCATTAAATCAGAATTGTGAATGATAATTTGCAGTTCATCAGCATATAGTCTAGAATTTCTGAGACCACAGGAGGTATCCATTTATCTTCCTGAGAGTCAAATTTTTAAAAATTTTAAAAATTCTAAATTTTTAAAAATTTTAGATTTTTAAAAATAGTATTTCTACTTCATTTCAATTTGATATTTAAATAAATGTGTGAGCATAAACAATATGCGGTAGTAAAAGGCAAATATACTTAAGTAAAGCAAAAAATGGAGTATGACATTGACAGGTGACAGCGTGCTGGCAGTCCTCACAGCCCTAGCTCGCTCTCAGCGCTTCCTCTGCCTGGGCTCCTACTTTGGCAGCACTTGAGGAGCCCTTCAGCCCACCCCTGCACTGTGGGAGCCCCTTTCTGGGCTGGCCAAAGTCAGAGCCCACTCCCTCAGCTTACGGGGGGGAGGTGTGGAGCCAGAGGCGCCAGCGGGAACCGGGGCTGCGTGGTGCTTGCGGGCCAGCTGGAGTTCCGGGTGGGCGTGGGCTTGGCAGGCCCCGCAGTCGGAGCAGCCGGCCGGCCCTGCTGGCCCCAGGCAATGAGGGACTTAGCACCCGGGCCAGCGGCTGCGGAGGGTGTACTGGGTCCCCCAGCAGTGCCAGCGCATCGGCGCTGTGCTCAATTTCTCGCCGGGCTTTAGCTGACTTCCTGCGGCGAAGGCCTCGGGACTGCAGCCCACCATGCCTGAGCCTTCCCCCTCCTCCGTGGGTTCCTCTGCAGCCCGAGCCTCCCCAACGAGCTCCGCCCCCTGCTCCATGGCGCCCAGTCCCAACAACAGCCCAAGGGCTGAGGACTGCGAGCCCATGGTGCAGGACTGGCAGGCAGCTCCACCTGCAGCCCTAGTGCGGGATCCACTGGGTGAAGCCAGCTGGGCTCCTGAGTCTGGTGGGGACGTGGAAAGTCTTTATGTCTAGCTCAGGGATTGTAAACACACCGATCAGCACCCTGTGTCTAGCTCAGGGTTTGTGAGTGCACCAATCGACACTCTGTATCTAGCTGCTCTGGTGGGGCCTTGGAGAACCTTTATGTCTAGCTCAGGGATTGTAAATACACCAATCGGGACTCTGTATCTAGCTCAAGGTTTGTAAACACACCAATCAGCACCCTGTGTTTAGCTCAAGGTTTTTGAATGCACCAATCGACACTCTGTATCTAGCTGCTCTGGTGGGGCCTTGGAGAACCTTTGTGTGGATACTCTGTATCTAACTAATCTGATGGGGACATGGAGAACCTTTGTATCTAGCTCAGGGATTGTAAATGCACCAATCAGTGCCCTGTCAAAACAGGCCACTCAGCTCTACCAATCAGGAGGATGTGGGTGGGGCCAGATAAGAGAATAAAAGCAGGCTGCCCGAGCCAGCATTGGCAACCCGCTTGGGTACCCTTCCACACTGTGGAAGCTTTGTTCTTTCGCTCTTTGCAATAAATCTTGCTACTGCTCACTCTTTGGGTCCACACTGCTTTTATGAGCTGTAACATTCACTGCGAAGGTTTGCAGCTTCACTTGTGAAGCCAGCGAGACCACAAGCCCACCAGGAGGAACAAACAACTCCAGATGCACCACCTTAAGAGCTGTAACACTCACTACGAAGGACTGCAGCTTCACTCCTGAGCCAGTGAGACTACGAACCCACCAGAAGGAAGAAACTCCGAACACATCTGAACATCAGAAGGAACGAACTCCAGACGCGCCACCTTAAGAGCTGTAACACTCACCACGAGGGTCCACAGCTTCATTCTTGAAGTCAGTGAGACCAAGATCCCACCAATTCCGGACACAACATCACCAAATGGGAATTAGTGGTTGGTTTTGTAGAAGTTAGTATGCTGTTTTATTTATTTTAAAATATGTTTGTTCTCAAAACTATAACAGCAAAACAGCAAAAGAATTAACAGGACAGGGGCGGTGGCTCACACCTGTAATTCCAGCACTTTGAGAGGCTGAGGCGGGCGGATCACCTGAGGTTGGGAGTGTGAGACCAGCCTGAACAACATGGAGAAACCCCGTCTCTACTAAAAATACAAAATTAGCCAGGTGTGGTGGCACATGCCTGTAATCCCAGCTACTCAGGAGGCTGAGGCAGGAGAATCACTTGAACCCAGGAGGTGGACGTTGTGGTGAGCCAAGATCGCACCATTGCACTCCAGCCTGGGCAACAAGAGTGAAACTCCGTCTCAAAAAAAAAAAAATAGCTAACTTCATTTTTGTTTAAGGGGCCTTTAGCTATTCCTGTACATAGGCAAGGATATCTTTAGATACTACACAAAAACAACAAAATATAGTTTTTTAAAACTAACCCTGAAATTAAAGGGCAAGTATGTAAACAACGTATGTTTTGTTAAAGATTTATAGGAACACTGTGACCCGATCAAGGACAAAATGATTCCCAACCGCCTTAGAGCCTTGCTGGTGCCCAGATGTCTGTGATCATCAGTCACCTCTTCATCCCAACTCCCTTCTATTCCCCCCACCCTTCACATAAAAAGAGCCTGAAATGTGTGCTGACTTATTTTAGGATGTAAGTCCACCATCTTCTTGGTTTACTGGCTTTCCGAATAATCCTGTTGTTTCTCCCACCAACTCATATCTCCCGTGTTTAGCTTTTGAGCAGTGAGTAGCTGAATCTGGGTTTAGTTACAGTTTTATGGCACCCAATGTGGGGCTGTGTGCCTTGGGTGTCCTAGCCTGCGAGATATCCAATGGATGGAGCAATCGGCCACAGCAGTGTCCCAGGAATTACCCATTCATGCTATCAGGCAGATCCACAACCAGTCAAGAGTGCCAGTTGCTCATGGCTAGCTGACACTATGACTGGAATTCCAGAGACATCCCAGCAGCTGCCAATAATGCTTTTGTCTCAGAGATTCTCCCTTCTTTCTTTCTTCTTCTTATCACCTGCCTGTAAAGCTTTGCTGGTGCCAGGAAAAGAAATATTGACAGGCTCCAAGACTGGGTAAGTCACTCCAGTGTGTGCAACCAAGAACTGCCTTCCCTTCCATGTGGGCTTTTCCTCAGAATTCACTGCTTTGTTTTTGTATTTGATTGGGGTATCCTGTGGGAGAGGGAAATAGTTGTTGGACTTTTACCCAATCTGAGAACCAGGTCATTTGAATTTGTCTGGTGTTTTTTGTGGGCCCTGGGCTTACACTTCAAAGGCATGCCAGGTTTTCTGGGACTTCAGTGGATTACACTTTGTGGACTGTTCTGTGCACATTTTAAAACTAATGGGCAAATTGCAGTAAAAAAAATTCAGAGCTCAAATTGTCAATCTACAACTATAAAGTTAAGTAGGGTCTTCTAAAATTCTATTTTTCTCTTTTCTGCCTAATTTGAATCTGCTGTTATTAAGCTGCTGATGTTGATATAAAACTCACAAATTTAACGTTACTTGGAGATTTTGGTTTTCTTATAGTGTTCAACCAGTTCTAGCTAAAATGGAATCATTGACTCATTTAACTGCCCTGCCCAGTAACGCAAACAGCTAAGTCCTGGGACGCTACCGTGGCTAATTGCTCCATTGCTGCTGGAAATGGGGCAAGCTAGAACATCCAAGACACACAGCCCTATGCTGGGCACTATCAAATTGTAACCAAAATCAGGTTTGGCTACTTGCTAGTCAAAAGCCAAACACGAGAGACAAGAGTTGGTAGGAGAAAAAGCAGGTTTATTAGGAGAGCCAGCAAACTGAGAAGATGGTGGACTTGTGTCCTAAAATACCATCTTAAGTCAGTACAAATTTCAGGCTCTTCTTATGTTAAGAGTGGGCAGAAGAGAACACGATTGGGATCAAGAAGTGACTGGTGATCGCAGAAATCTGGGCACCAGTGAGGGTCCGAGGAGGGTGGGAACTTCTTTGGCCTTGATCAGGTCATAGTGTCCTATATATCTTTACCAAAACATAGTTGTTTATGTCCTTACCTTTTCATGCCAGAATTAGTTTTTTAAAACTACATTATTGTGGGGGCCGGGCGCGGTGGCTCACGCCGGTAATCCCAGCACTTTGGGAGGCCAAGGTGGGCGGATTGCCTGAGCTCAGGAGCTGGAGACCAGCCTGGGCAACGCGGCGAAACCCCGTCTCTACTAAAATACAAAAAATTAGCCGGGCGTGGCAGCATTCGCCTGTAGTTCCAGCTACTCGGGAGGCCGAGGCAGGAGAATTGCTTGAACCTGGGAGGCAGAGGTTGTAGTGAGTCGACATCATGCCACTGCACTCCAGCCTGGGTGACAGAGTGAGACTCTGTCTCAAAAACAAACAAACAAACAAACAAAAACTATTATTGTTAGTTTTGCATATCATGTTAGTCTTTAAAATTATCCTTGCCTGTGTCCAGAAAAGTGTAAAAGCCCCTTAAACAAAAATGTAGTTATGCTAGCTCTTTTGTTGTTTCACTGTTAGAAATCTAACTCAACACTGGATCTATAGAGCTACTCTAATGGTACTTATAAGGTAGTACTGTTATTAGTCAGCTTGTCAGAAAATATTTTATAATTATAATGAACTCGAAAAATAAATTGTTCAAACCATTGTTAATTGAAATAAATCAGTGTTATGTAAGAAATATATCAACCTTTTTCTGGTTGATGAATTTTTCCTTTGGACACAGCCATTATTATTGTGCTAAGAAATTTTAATTTGTAAATTCTAAATATAAATTTTTCCCTTCTTCATCCATTTTGTCCATCATCTATTTGAGGGTTATAAGTTGTTTTCTTTACCTCTTCTTTTCTATTGTTTCTATATTCATAGTGCTAAGTGGAGCAATAGAAGTTTGAACTCTTACTATTTAACAGTTTCTTATAAGTTGTTTAAACACCCTAGTTATTTCACATATGAAAGATATTGCAGTTAAACTGCCAAAAATATTGAAAGAGTGCAAAGCCTCACTTCAAAGTGATGTTCTAATGTGTCCTTCCTCCAAAAGACCAGACTATTTTCTGCTAAGGCTATGGAATCATTACAACTGGATCACAAGGTGTAATTAATCTGTATTTTATTTATAAGAAATGAAAGTTTTTTACTTAGAAGAAAAAAATCTCTTTCAATTGAATTTACTTCCATAGCAAACATAGATTCAATTAAAAATGTAACATTTTCCTATTTAGAGTTGACCTTTGCTAGTGAATAAGATTCTCCTGATATATTTGAAATAATGAGTTTTGAAAGAAAAAGAGGAAGGTGGAAATAAAAATAAAAGACAAAATTTTATTCTTACCAATATAAAAATATTAACTTCTTATAAAATAGTAAAGAAATCTATATGTAATAAAATCTTGAATCAAAAAAGTTGGGTTTAAAACCAAGAGAGAGCAAATCAGGAAAACATTAGAGAACATTTCAAAAAGCTAAAAATTGTAAAACTCCAGCTGTCTAGAATTCTTTGAATAACATTATTTTGCATAGTCAGATTTTATAGACATATGATGTTTTACCTCTAAAAGTTAAAAAGCAAAATTTTGGTTTGTAAATGTTTCTAAAATATATTATACATTTATCTGAATCCTTAAATAAAAAATTCTGCTGAGAGTGTAATTCTGCATCCAGATGATGAAACATGATTATTATGAACATCTGCTATTTCACTGTCTGTAAATCAAAGGTGCATAAGACTGGCCGATTTTAAATGTCTCCAGACTTTGTACTTTGTGATCATATAGCTACTTTTCATAATTATGTGGTTTCCTCCATTGTGGATAATCTGCTCTCTTGCTTCTGCATTTATCACTGTGCCTGCATATAGCATCACTCTACAGTTTATTTTGTTGTTTCTAGTCTATATAAGACATGTTAATATTGTGTGCAAAATAATATTAAATATCTTCTGAAAGAAGACCTAATGAAACAAGTTGTCATTAACTTAGGTGGAATTTCTTTGGCAGGAGGCTTTTTTGCTTACCTCTTGATGGTAGGTAGAACTTCTATTCAGGATAGATAATATTGCTTGCCGGTGAATTCTAAATGGTTGAAATGTTATCATATGAGGAGAATACAATTAACATAAGGGAAATAATATATTTAGATTCAGGCTCTTAGTGTAAACCACTTTGTGTAACCAAAAAAACCCTTTAATTTAAAGAATTCATTATACCAGTGTTTTTAAAGACATGCTATCGTAGATTCCTTAAAGGAGCCATAATAAAATAATCTTATTTAAATTTTTACAATTTGTGCACTTCCTATTAAGAGATATTTAAAAAACAACAAACTGTTTCAGTAATTTGTTTACTCGTGTGTTTGAAAACTTCAGAATCTTAGAATCATAGCGTTTTAGACCTGGAAACTTTCAAGATAATCTTTCTGATCCTTTTCCTTTATAGATGATAGCCTGATAAATAGATCAATTGTGCCAGTTCGTAGTAGAACAAAAAGAACTTGAAGCCAATAAGCGCACATTCAGGATTTTGCTATTCTTACTAACACATGCATTTATTAATGCTCAACAAAATAATTCTAAGGTATGTCAGCTGTCAATTCTTACACGAAGACCACCAAAAAACTGTTGATCAAGTAAAGCTGAGTGATCTTTTTTTTTTTTTATTTTGAGATGGTGTCTTGCTCGGTCACCAGGCCGGAGTACAGTGGCATGATTTCGGCTCACTGCAACCTCCACCTCCCGGGTTCAAGCTATTCTTCTGCCTCAGCCTCCTGAGTAGCTGGGACTACAGGTGCGTGCCACCACGCCTGGCTAATTTTTGTATTTTTTCAGTAGAGTCGGAGTTCCCCCATATTGCCCAGGCTGGTCTCAAACTCCTGACTTCGTGATCCACCCGCCTCAGCCTCCCAAAGTACTGGGATTACAGGTGCGAGCCACTGCATCTGGCCAAAGCTGAGTGATTAAATTTAGTTCAGCAGGAAAGAATATCAATTTGACAGTTTGAGTCATCTCTCAAAGGTAGAGAGGTTAGGGAAGAACAGGAAGTTTTAGAGTCTGTGCTCATGGGGTATAAGCCGGGTCTTCAAGAGGGCAACTAGTTCGAATTGGCAAAAAGGGGAGCTAGTTAGAATTGGCCAAGTTAATGCCCTAATAGTTTAGAATTTGAAATGAAAGTTTTAAAGTAAGTCTTAATAAATTAATTAATACCCTGATAGGTGATGTTTGTTCAAGTGAGCAAACTCATGTTCTTACTAGTTATTTGCCCAGATAAGAAAACTATTTGCCCAGAAAAACTGCTTTGCAAAAAATTTTCTGAAGCAAACAACCAAGATATTTATTGGTGTAGAGTCTTATTTAAAATGTCCTGGCTCAAGGTAAAGTAATGTTGACACAGGTGGTCTCAGATTATTTTCTGATGTTTGGTCTGATCTCAGGCACATCACTTAATTAGTTAGTGTTTCATTTTTCTCATTAGCAAAATGAAGCTAAAGCTGTTACTAAGCAAACAGAACATCTCTCATCCTTTATCAGTCAGCTACTGCTACAAAAACGTGGTCTTACAAACCACTCCAAAATTCAGGGCAGACAACATATGCGTATGAGACTCAGCTGGGGTTCGGCTGATTTAGGCTAGCTTCAGCTGGTCTTGACTCAAACTTTGAGTTGAATCCAAGTATTTTCCATGTGTCTTTCATCATCCTTGGACAAGGCTACACAAAGCATGTTCTTCTTAAGCAGAAAGCAACTGAACAAGAGAGCAAATATAACCACTCAAGCATATTTCAGGCCTCTGCACATGTCACACCTACTAAAATCCGCATTGACTAAAGTAAAATTCGAAAATCAAGTCTAAAAATCACCTGCCACGAGACCATTTCAAGGACTGAAAAATTGGGGCCCAAGAATTCAATCTACCAAACCTTAGGAAAATATTCTTAAGTTTAGCCTTCCACCAGCCTGAGAGATATAAGACTGACTAAGGCAATATGGTTTGGAAAATGAGAAAGACTGTATGCAGGCATAGAAAAGTGCTTGAATATAATTAACATGGATAGTTTCTCCCTGACATCATTCATTATATCATTTCCACAAATCAGTTTCTTGCCTGTTAGAACTAATGAAAATTTTGGCATTGTGCCAATCAAGAAAATAGAAAATACTGAAATTCTGATTTTGCATGAGATTGCTTCCATGTTAAATTACTTAAATGTACTCAATAAATCTATCAGTTTGTAATGAATATGTAAGAAGACTCTTACAGAGTTTACAGAACTTTTTCTATGAGATAAAACCGCTCCAGTGCCCTTTGATTATTCAAGTAGCCCCAAAAGAGCTATCACTGCTCAAGTTATATCCTTCCTTCTTTATTTCTAAATTCTCAATTGCTGTTTTCAGAACTACAATGTCCTTTTGTTCCCATGAGCACACACTATGTTTTTGCTATAACTGCTATAAAAAAACTAATGAGTACAGGATGAATTATAAAATACAAAATAAGTATTTAAAATTCACATTAATTATTCAAGTAAAAAATGTCAATGCACAGTTATCGTTTATTTTTATTTTTTGAGATGGAGTCTCACTCTGTCACCCAGGCTGGATTGCAGTGATGCGATCTCGGCTCACTGCAACCTCCGCAACCTCCGCCTCCCAGGTTCACATCATTCTCCTGCCTCAGCCTCCCAAGTAGCTGGGACTACAGGCGTGTGCCACCACACCCGGCTAAGTTTTTGTATTTTTAGTAAAGACAGGGTTTCACCGTGTTAGCCAGGATGGTCTCCATCTCTTGACCTCGTGATCTGCCCACTGCAACCTCCCAAAGTGCTGGGATTACAGGCGTGAGCCACTGCGACTGGCCTATAGTTTAATTTTTATTTTTAAGGAAGGCAATCTTGTAATGGTGTTGGCCATAAGTCCAAATGTCAGCCTAAAAAGGATGAGGGTGTCAATATTGTACCCACAGTCTACCTATAGTTGATACATAGAACAAGCATAACTCATGACCTGGTGACAAAGCACCGTCAGCTTTTTTTTTTTTTTTTTTTTTTTGCCAGAGTCTCAGTCTCATTCTGTCACCCAGGCTGGAGTGCAGTGGTGAGATCTCAGCTCATTGAGATCTCAGCTCACTGCAACCTCTGCCTCCTGGGTTCAAGCGATTCTCCTGCCTCAGCCTCCTGAGTAGCTAGGATTATAGGCATGTCCCACCACGCCCGGCTAATTTTTGTATTTTTAGTAGAGATGGAGTTTTACCATGTTGGCCAGGCTGATCTCAAACTCCTGACCTCCCAACGTGCTGGATTACAGGCATAAGCCGCTGTGCCGCCCAGCCACACCTTCAGCTTTCATGACAATGGCAGAAATTTATTAACCCCAGTTAATGAATAAATACAAAGAACAGATTGGAGAATAAGCAATATTGCTGAGATACAATCTCATTTTAAAAAACAACTCTTCTGAAGCAACATCCTTAATTCTAAAAAGTTTAATGGAATTTGTTAGCCTTATAAAATGAATAACATCATTATTTCCACATGTACCAGAATCTTATAAAAATTACTCATTTCAAATGTGAAGACAGGAAACGATGGTGTGTCATGACTACTCTTTATCCTCTTCACGTGAGTTACTATTTTTAAACCTTATACAGTATTTCTATTAAATGTTAATAATACTAATAATGAAATACCCCCTCATATCTGTTAGGATGGCTATTATCAAAAAGAAAAAAAGATAGGTTCTGGCAAGGATGTGAAGAAATTGGAAACTTGTACACTGTTGGTGGGAATTAAAATGGTGTAGCCAGACAGAGACAAATACTGAATGACCTGCCTTATAAGTGGAATCTAAAAAAGGTAGAACTCGTAATGACAGACAGTAGAAGGATGATTACCAGAAGCAGGGGAATGGGGAAGATGGGGAGATTTTGGTCAAAGGCACAAACTTTCATTCTTAAGATGAATAAGTTCTGGAAACCTAAGTATAGTATGGTGACTATAGTTAATAATAATGCATTTTATACCTGAAATTTGCAAAGAGAGTAGATTTTAAGTAGTCTCACCACAAAAAAGGGAACTATGTGAGATGATAATATGTCAGACAGCTTGATTGTGATAATTATTTCACAATGTGTGTATATATATATATCAAAACATCATGTTGTACACATTAAATATATACCATTTTAATTTTTCAATTATACCTCGATAAAGCTGGGGAGAAAAGAAATTACTCCAGAGTTACTTGGTATGTCATCAACGACTGGATTTCTAAATAATACTCAATTAACTCTACATATGTCTAGTTATATCTAACACACTTTATGAACTAACTATACATGAAACTTTATGTAAATACTCAGGTTACAGAGTATTGCTGTTTTCAAAACTACAATGTCCTTTTGCTCCCGTGAGAATACACTGTGTTTTCACTATAACTACTATAAAATTACTAAATTTATGCAACTAACTAAAATCAGGCCCATATCTACTTATTGTACACTTGATAATAAAATGAAGAGAGAGACACTTTAGCTTGCAAAAATTAAGGGTATTTTACCGAGTTTGTGATTCCCAATAGCCTCCTGGAACCAGTTTCTGCAATGCCTCTGTTCTTGCTAAAAGAGATAATTTTCCATGGAAGCTTATATGAACAGGCCCTTTTTTTCCTTTTTTTCCTAATCATAGTAGCTTCTTGGTTTCCCTCTCAACCCAGCCCGTTCCAGTACCATAACAACCTATTTTCAGGCAGTGTCATTACCCGGTGAGGCAGAATTGGAGCTTTTGGTGTTTTATGTTCTACAGCAATTAGGCTGTAAAAACTCTAGATGCATCACAGCCCCAGATTGTTTTGTGTCTGAGTGTGCCATTACGATTCCGTGTCTTCCCCCGGCTGTCAAGAACATCACAACAAAATTCTAAATTACATAAATCTCACAGAGCGGCTGAGGATAAAAAGATCTCCTTCAACGTATTCCCATAAACATCAACCAGGTTGTAAAAAAAAAAAAAAAGAAAAATCTCCTTGAGGAAATATTTTGATCAAGTGAGACCATGAAAATTATAGGTTACAGGGCGAAGTGTTCTTTAGCATAAAGGCATGGAGAAACAAAGAGAAATAATCCCATACAGTTATAAAATACCTTGATTATGCAAGTCGGTTATCAAATGCAACTCACCCTGTTCTGTTTGAATATCAGGCTACACAAAATCTGCTTGAACAATATGCTTCCCTCATATAAGTAATACTTTAAAAATATGAATATGATTTGGAAATAATGATAATAATGGCACCATTAGTAAAAGCAAACCCTATGAAGTATAGGGTTTACCTCAGCTTTACAGGTGAGGAAACTTCACAGAGAGGTTAAGAACTTTCCTAAGGACATAAATCTACCAAGTGACGGTGCTGGAATTAGAGAAGATCAGGCACATTCAGGGTGGTATGGCTGGAAACAGTGCTGGGATTAGAAACCCAAGAGTTGGCTCCAAAGAATGTGCTTCTTAGTTTGCATCTAGAAGGTGACCAATAATCCCAGTGACGAAAGCTTCAATCTTCATCTGTCCTAGAGAATGTACTTGGCTAATGATAACTCTCTTTATTGGATGTATTGAATTCTTTCTGTGTATTGGACATCTGTATGGATTAGAATCATCATCCCTATAAAGAGACAGTCATGTCTTCCATTGTACAGATTAGAAAATGGAGGCATAAAGAAATTAAGCAATTTACTTGTGATTCTTTTTTTTTCTACTTTAGGGTGTCTCTTTTATTCATAGAAGTATTAGAAAGTAAAAAACATGTCACATTTCTCAGGACTTAAACAATTTTGAAGAATAACCCAAACTTTTCCCCTTCCACATGTAAGTAATATAAATTACTTCTTAGAAATAGAATGTCTATTTTTTTTAATACTTTAAGTTCTGGGATACATGTGCAGAACATGCCGGTTTGTTACACAGGTATACATGTGCCATGGTGGTTTGCTGCACCCATCAACCCGTCATCTACATTAGGTATTTCTCCTAATGCTATCCCTCCTCTAGCCCCCTACCCTCTGATAGGCCCCGGTGTGTGATGTTCCCCTCCCTGTGCTCATATGTTCTCATTGTTCAACTCCCACTTATGAGTGAGAACATGTGGTGTTTGGTTTTCTGTTCCTGTGTTAGTTTGCTGAGAATGATGGTTTCCAGCTTCATCCATGTCCCTGCAAAGGACATGAACTCATTCTTTTTTATGGCTGCATAGTATTCCATCGTGTATATGTGCCACATTTTCTTTATCCAGTCCAACATTGATGGGCATTTGGGTTGGCTCCAAGTCTTTTCTATTGTGAATAGTGCTGCAATCAACATATGTGTGCATGTGTTTAGAGTAGAATGATTTATAATCCTTTGGGTATATACCCAGTAATGGGATTGCTGGGTCAAATGGTGTTTCTAGTTCTAGATCCTTGAGGAATCGCCACACTGTCTTCCACAATGGTTGAACTAATTTACACTCCCACCAACAGTGTAAAAACATTCCTATACTCCACATCTTCTCTAGCATTTGTTTTTTCCTGACTTTTTAATGATTGCCATTCTCACTGGCGTGAGATGGTATCTCATTGTGGTTTTGATTTGCATTTCTCTAATGACCAGTGATAATGAGTTTTTTTTCATGTTTGTTGGCTGCATAAATGTCTTCTTTTGAAAAGTGTCTGTTCATATCCTTTGCCCACTTTTTGATGGGGTTGTTTGTTTTTTACTTGTAAATTTGTTTAAGTTCCTTGTAGATTCTGGATATTGGCCCTTTGTCAGATGGATAGATTGCAAAAATTTTCTCCCATTCTGTAGGTTGCCTGTTCAATCTGATGATAATTTATATTGCTGTGCAGAAGCTCTTTAGTTTAATTAGATCCCATTTGTCAATTTCGGCTTTTGTTGCAATTGCTTTTGCTGTTTTAATCATGAAGTCTTTGCCCATCAAAAAGTGGGTGCTCTTAATGCAGTGGGAATGTACCCTGTGTGTCATAAGGGCTATAAAATACTGTTTTTCTATGTAAGTTTTTGAGGGAGGGGTTTATTAACTTTAAGGTAGAAAATAAAACTTCTTTGTTGACTAATGCTAGGAAATTTTCCCTTCCATTTTTTAGAAAATATGAACCCATAATTCTCTACTTGTTTCCTGTAACCCAATATATCCTGCCTAGATATTCTCTTATCCTCTATCTGCCCCATTGTTTCCCCTGTAGCAGCAGCTATGGTTAAATGTGTTTGCTTTAAACCATTAATGTTAATGTTTCAGGGTTCCTCATTTACATGTCACTTCCATGGCCCTAGATGATACCTAGGAATGTATTTGTACTGAAATAAAGGTTTGAAAATTTTGCAAAAAATATGATGCTTTACTGTCTATAAAGATGTCTCTGTCCACTCTAATGTCCTCTCATCACAGTTCTATCTCGTATAATGGGATATTAAGGTGGTCACCAGCATTTTTGGTGTCCTATGCCCACTCTATTCCCTTGGTAACTTACCCAGGATTGTGCCAGCAATGTGAAAAGGTACAGGTTGAATTTCTATATGAATATGTCCTATGGTACTGAGAACTGAAAGAATGTGTGGAGTGGAAGATGAAAATGGTTTGAAATGTGTGGACCCAGAAGCTAGCCCATAGAAAATTCTTCCAAATATCAAGCCTGTAAAACTGTGAGCAAATAATTTTATTTTCATAGTTGACAAGCCAAAACAGAAATATTCCCCTGTTACGAATAAACCCGATAATGCAACATTTACTATTATAAACACTATAATAGGTAACTATAAATCACCTGTTCCCTCTATTTTAAAAATATTAAAAATTCATCACATATACAAAAAAGTTATTTTAAAAAATCATATAAATGTTTTTTAAACATACAAAATAACATTTTTATTCAAAAAATAGGCAGCCAAAAATGTAGGCCATAGGTGTGTTATAAACAGCTCAATTTAAAAAGATTGTATTTTTTCTGAATTTCATGATAGTTGTGTTTGTCAGCTTTTCAAAATTTGTTATTTATTGTAATTTCTTTTTTATCATTCAAAATAATTATTAAATTTTATGCTCAGTTTTATTATCATAATTTTTTCTTTTTGTCTGACAGTACCCAGAATGATATAAATTTGAAGCCCTACAAAACTGGATTCTCAAGTAAAGAACAGAAATACTACTGGAGCAGTGAAATTACAGATAAAAATCCTATGCAGTATTTCTTAATGGGAGGCGGGTTATTTTGCCCTCCAGGAGACATTGGACAATGTCTAGAGACACGTTTGGTTGGCCGGATTGGAGAAAGTACTACTGGCCTCTAGGGGGCAGAGGTCAGAGATGTTGCTAAAATACGCAAGACAGTCCTGCACGACCAAGAATCATCTGATTTAAAGTGTCACTAGCTCCAAGATTGAGAACCTTTGGTCTGTGTACTAAGAATGCCAGACGGAAGATACCAGGGCTGATACAAGGGTATAACCATTCTGACATGGACTGGAATAAATAAAAAAATTAGATGTAGATTATCCCTAATTGCAGGAGCAGATGATTGAGAACAGGTATGATGGCAGGAGACAACGAAACCAGAATTAGCAAATCTATTTTCCTAACATTTGTGCCTGAAATTTTGACTAATACCCCAGTAAGAGAAGACTAATAGGTAACATTGAATTTACACTGGCATCATGCTGCTCTGTGATATGCTGTTGCTACATCTTTGTCTTTCTAAGTCCACTTGGAAACAGGAGGTAATAATCCTTTATAGAGGTATTACAAAGATTTCAGAAGTTCCCAGTACTCGTTCCTTATAGAGTTCATTATACTGTGTTAAAACTGGCATGGGCCGGGTGTGGTGGCTCACGCCTATAATCCCAACACTTTGGGAGGCAGAGGCAGGCAGATCACGAGGTCAGGAGATCATCCTGGACAAATGGTGAAACCCTGTCTCTACTAAAATGTACAAAATTAGCGGGGCATGGTGGCACACGCTTGTAGTCCCAGCTACTTGGGAGGCTGAGTTACGGGAATCACTTGAACCCGGGAGGCGGAGGTTGCAGTGAGCCAAGATCGTGCCACTGCACTCTAGCCTGGTGACACAGCAAGACTCCATCTCAAAATAAAAAAGCAAAAAACAAACAAAAAACAAAAAAAAATACTGGGATGGTATGAGAGGCATTAGTTGAAGTGCCTCCTTCCCATCTCATACTTCCACACAAGTATGTTACCCCAGAAGGCTAACAATCAATGTCTGAAGGAGAGAAACTATGTAGAAGAGTGCCTATGGAGGAAGGTGTTTGCTTTGTTTTGCTTTGCTTTGCTTTTCACCTTCCTCTTAGATCAGATAAGAGCTTCCAAGAGGAGTGGAAGAAGAGAACCTAAGGAGTCAACATGACAGAATGTCACCCTGGTATGGGAAGACTTGGGTCTTGTTCTCCTTTAGGTCAAGTGGGTGATGATGGAGCAAGGTAGGTAGAGAGAAAAGTAGTAGACCTCTACATAAGATTGCTGATCCAAGACGAAAAAAGAATGGCCCACTGCACATCTGGAACTCCTAGAAGCAGTAGCCTCGCATGTGATCCTGGTGCCAGAGTGCAATGGAGCTGAAGAATAGAGATGGCAGCACGAGATGCAGGTCACAGTTGGGTAACCTGAGGCAACCCCAGAACTTTCTACAGCCTCATGATTTAAAATCCAATTCATACAGAAGGGAGCAAGATGAAACCCTGAATTTAACTGAGTTTAAACCTTAAATGCTTGACAGAAACTTCAGAAATAACTAAAACCACCTGAATGTAAATAAATCACATTTTCAGGTTTATAGATTGTAAAAATCACACACTACACATGTATGGTTTCTGTACTTCTCAGCTAATCTTTTGTATTGTCTTGCTGAAGTCTCAAATTAAAAAATAAATGTGACCCAGCAACAAGAATCTTCAGGTATTTTTAAAAGCAAGGCACAAGTAGAACAGAATAATATTTTTAGGAAACTTCTTGGTCCCTAGAGAAGGTGGAAGAGAGAATTAATGCCCTGCTTAAAAGACAGGCTGACTGAGTAGTCCCTGGCAGATTAAACTTTGAAGAGCAAATTGTCAGGCTTATATAGCCAGCTGTCCTATTTAAAGCTTTAACAAATAATTTGCTGAACGACATACTAGCCTGTATAAGGCAGTATACCAGAAACAGGACACAAAGAGGGATAAGAACGTTGCTCCACTCCAAGGTACACACACGAACCTCTCCTATTTGAATTACAGTATAAAGCGCCTAAAACACCTACAGAGATAATACTCCATGTCTTACATGGATTCTAATGAAAACAAAGAGGTCAAAGCCTTGAACTTGATAGACTTGAACCAATTTGAAATAGAAAGTAGAGATAATTTTATCCAAATAGCTCTAATAATAAGGCTGAGGCATTCAGCACCAGCTGCAGGCTATTTTGCCGCTAATACCAATCCTAAATACAAAGAATAGCAATACCTATAGAATAGTAGAGTTTAATGATGCCAGGCACCTAGACAAAATGCAATGTTGGATCTCTTTTAATCTTCCTATAAACCGCGTTTCACCTTTGTTTATACCATTTCAGTTTAAATACAAAATTTTCAAATCACTTATTTAAATTTGGCTTTTTCTTGGCTCTAGTAGTAGATTCAATATAATGTATGGAGGAATCATAGAGTGTACTCTTTATGCTAAAATTTCTTGGACTAAAAATGTCTTTGTAACAGATAAAAGACACTCCTAGTATGTTGAAGAAAATCACAAACATGTACACAAGACCAAATATAATAATTATCTTTCACTTTTTTGAGTTAAAGGAAAGCACAATAGCAAATAAAACAAAAACAGATAATCACCCTAGAATTGCTTCCAAATAATTGCTCTATCAATGCATTATTTCACACCATTAATCAACTATGAAAATCCTTGAAAGGCAGACTAGATCCTCAAGATTTAAGCAAAATGAAAATTCTAGAATTGCAAACCCTATTTTTTTGATTGGACCAAAAACAAAAATTGCAAAAAAAGATTAACATGCCTAATTGCTCCCGTGAAAGGAACAATAGCAAGTAGTTTTAGAGAAATGCTTAGAAATTCATTTGTGCCTGTCAATAATATCCACCTTTTCAAGCTACTAATCCATTAGTGACTAATGGCTGACTTGGTATTAAGCTGGACAATAGAAACAGCCCATTCATTGCAGGGAAAAGTAAAGAACTAAATTTTTGTTGTTGTTGCTATTGTTGTTTTGCTTTTTGTAGGATAAAAAGTAGCAGTAAATGGATTTGGGATTCACAAAAAGAGCTGAGGGAGGTAATTTCAACAATTTGCAAGAAAATGTAAACACAGGTAATCTTCCCCATAAAAATTAAGTTGACTCTAACTTTCATGATCACTGTTACATTATACATGTAATCCTATTAAAGAGGGATAATAAATATCAAAGGTGAGTAAAGAGTTTTAGTATCCTTACCATGAAGAGATAGATTTTTCTTAGCATCATCTATGTAAAACGTTGTTCTGTTGTGCCAGCAAAAGCAATACAATATTTAAAATCAAATTACACAACAAAGAATTTTAGACAACCACAAGAGAGCAATTAACAGTAGAAGTGTGAAGGAAATTTTGTTCTTTTAAATGAAAGAGTGGCAAAAGAATAAAACCTTGGTGTCATTTCAAATTAATAATGATTTCCAAAATTGATTCTTGGATGGTAGTCCTGCTTTAAAAGAAAAAATGTGCATCTTTTGAGCTGAGCCCACTCTGACTCAGCACATTGTTAGAGAATAACAATAGTGCCATCTACTGTCAAATTATGGTATCACTTATTTCAAACTGACTTAAATAGGGGGTTCCATCCAATACTGTAAAAGAAATCTTAAAATTATGTTAAGTAATATTTATCTAAAATATTCAAGAAAATAAAGAGACTCTTTCCACATAGGCAAGAATTTCGTTCTGTGCTTTTTTCCACTAGTTATTCTGCATGCTCTTATATATTACTTAAAGCACTGTTTTACAAGCTTTATAAAAAATAAATTGAAAATGTACCTTACATGGCAGCAGTAAAGATTTCATGGATAATTTTTAATTAATTGTCCCTTATTTCTAAGTTTATTTTTCATTAGTTTCCAGGCTATTTCCTAAATCTAATTAGCAATGTAATTTTCCTTGTTAAATTTGGAGAATTTGTTTTGGGAGACAACTGCCCAAAGTAAGATAGTAAAAGAAACATATAGATGTGTTTATAACATTATGGTATTGCTGCTAAGCACTGTCAATAATGAGTTTTAAATGATAATTGTGAATCCCTAATGTACTTTATATATTAACTATCCTATAGAAGAAAGTTTGAAGTCCCAGAATAAATAGACCTCATACATGCGATTCTAATTAAAAGGCATACAGATTCACTGCATTTGTTATGTAAGTCACGAAGGCCTTATAGACCTAGACAATGGCAAAAATTAAACAGGCATAGAAGAAAGTAATAGGCTTTAAGTCAAAGAATATTTTTTAAAAAATATACAATACCATCAGAAGCAGTATACATGTTTGCTAAAACTATTGATAACATCATTTTTACAGTTGGGCAATTGATAAGGAAATTGGTTGGTTGTAATAGTTTAGCTTGGTTTTAAATTTAGAATCAGGAATACTCTGCCATAGTTTTTTAAATGCAGGATATTTTTATGGACACCAAGTTACCAAGTGATTGTGCTGAGATTAGATGAGACCAGGCACACTCAGGGTGGTATGGCCACAGGCAATGTGAGGATTAGACCCCCGAAGTGGGTACCAAACAACTTGCTTCTCATTTTTCATCTAGGAAAGTAACCAACAGCCCCAGTGACTGGAACCCTAGTCTCAGTCTTTCCCCAGAATCTCTTTAGCTGATAATAACTCTCATTACTTCATGTATCAAATGCTTTCTATGTATCGTGCTAAACAACCCTTTGTATGGTTTAGACTCATATCCTATAAATTAGACCCTAATATCTCCATTTTATAGACCAGGAAATGGAAACATAGAGAAGTTAAGTAATTTACCTGTGATATTCCCTTAAAAGTACGCTTGATACATGACTCAAGCACTTAAGTTAAATGAATATGGCCACAAACGTTATAAACACACAGCTATGCTCCTTACTTTTTCTAGTTTGTTTTGTCAGTAAGAAGCCGTAGGAACACCATAAGAAGCCATTATTATGAAAGATAAGACATTTTCTTACTGTAGTGCAGCAGATCTCAAGGTGAATGGGAGGGGCAGGGTGTAACTACATAGGGGTGTTGCCGACATGGAGCAGAATGTCCCATTTTTGCTCTCTAAAGATATGTTTTACTTGGATGTTCTAGGAGTTATAAAACCTCTCCAACCATTTCAGACAGCTTTACCTTTCTCTAGGGATCCCTATAGTTGATTTTCTTCCTTTATTTTACTCTGACTTCTTTAACCCCAAGCCAAATTATTACTCAGGAATGCTGGATTTGTGAAGACTAAAATTCATTTTCTTTGGGTTCCCTCAAGACTCTCCCCTACTCCACCAGTCACAGAAGTCAACTGAAATTAGTGTGCTCGGTTAACAGCTTTATTTCTTTCTCAAATTTTTCTGTTTACATTTTTGCTCCTTCAAATTATCTTCTGTGGTTGCACATATCTGTCCTGAACTACAATAGAAGCTAAAATGCAATCCTATTTTTTGTTTCCTATCTAGTCAGTTTTTTTCCTACTGCAAAGTGAAGTCTAGCTTATTTCTTGGTGTATTCACTGACTGTGAACATCAGCACAGCAATTAACTTGTTTGAAATACACCTCATTTCAAAAAAAATCAAATGCGGACAGCAGACATCGCAAACATGAATCGTAACTGGCTCCTGTTAAGTTAATAACTCGTACCCTCGATCAACGCTAAGGTCAGACTGTCAGCTTCAGAAAACAATGAAAGAAAGATCTGCCTCAAAACTGAGCAACAATGAAATAGCCAGGATATGGAGAGGGGAATCTTTCGGATGACAGGGCAGAAGAAAATTCTGTGGTTTATAGGAGAAAGATCCTGTGATATGTTTTGAAAGTGGAAGTAAACTGTTTTCAGAGTTGTGTTTTGTTGTTGTTGTTGTTGTTTTTGAGACAAAGTCTTGCTCTGTCGCCCAGGCTGGAGGGCAGTGGTGCCATCTCGGTTCACTGCAATCTCTGCCTCCTGGGTTCAAGCGATTCTCCTGCCTCAGCCTCCCAAGCAGCTGAGACTACAGGCGCCCGCCACCACGCCTGTCTAATTTTTTGTATTTTTAGTAGAGACAGGGTTTCACCGTGTTAGCCAGGATGGTCTCAATCTCCTTACCTCGTGATCTGCCTGCCTCGGCCTCCCAAAGTGCTGGGATTACAGGCGTGAGCCACCGTGCCCGGCCAGAGTTATGTTTTTGATAGATGATGAAGTGGAAAAGAGGAATGTCGGAGTGTGAGCACAGATAAGAAAATAACTCCATGGCATGTGTGGCAGAGCCCAGCATGGCCTGGGAAAGGTGAAGAGGGCACACTGGGAGACAAGCAGTAACAAGCTGGTTAGGTATTGGTGTCATGCACACCCTCTGGAAGTCACGTTAGTTCAACAAGATTGGGTAATCAAGGTACAGGTCAGGTATGGGAGTGGACTGGGAAGTGTCTGCATCCAAGTGAGTGATTCAAGTCAAAAAGTTTAGCAAGTATCAGAATCCACAGTCCCCAGTGAAACCAGATGACAAACAGGTTAGTGAAGTAAGAACATAAATCAGAAGCCTCAACAGTAAGGGAAAAGGCAGGGCATCAAGTGTTCATATAACCTACATGATTCAGAAATGCTGGTGGCAGGCAAGACCAGGCAGCAGGAATCCTGAGCCCAAGTTAAGTCTGAACAGCAGAGTGATCAACATTTATGCAACTAACTCTGCATTAGTCTATCCACAGCAAGAAAATTCTGAGTGCAAATAAAACAATATTAACTATATTCAGCCTCATCTCTGACAACTTTAAGCCATTTTAACTTCCTGATGCAGAAATCATGAGTGAATCCAGCCCATGTTGCCATACATCAAAATGCATATAAATTTGTACATGATAATAAATGGACAGGTGTGGAGTGGAGATAAATGTTACCATAAAAGGAGTAATTCTGGAGGGCTTTGAAATCTCAGAGAGATCTTTGAAGGTCTTCAACAGGAAAGCAGGCTGGGTGTGGTTGCTCACGCCTGTAATCCTAGCACTTTGGGAGGCCGAGGCTGGTGGATCACCTGAGGTCAGGAGTTCAAGACCAGCCTGGCCAATATAGTGAAACCCTGTCTCTACTAAAAATACAAAAATTAGCCGGGCGTGGTGGCGGGCGCTTGTAGTGCCAGCTACTTGGGATGCTGAGGCAGGAGAATCGCTTGAACCCAGGAGGCAGAGCTTGCAGCGAACCAAGACCATGCCACTACACTCCAGCCTGGGCAACAGAGTGAGATTCTGTCTCAAAAAAAAAAAAAAGAAAGAAAAAAAGCAGTGGATGAGGAATTCAGTCTGACACCAGCATGCTGAGCCACTGGAGAACAAGAGTGCTAGGAAATTGTTCCTGAGTAAGGAAAAAAATAGGTTTTTGGAATACTAAAAAACAGTTTCCTGGTTTAGTCTGTAGGCTTCTCTCTGCTTCATTCATAGTTGTCTTTCACAATAAAGTCAGAAATATCGCTTAAGTATTAATATTGGAAGACAGAATTCATGCTTGGCATATAAGCTCATCGTGCCACATGGGAATTCTATTGTTCAACAGGAGGGATACTTTGACTCTTGCCGCTTGGGAACGTGTTTAATCCTGAGGCATAACAAGACTACACCAGGGACAGGGTGCAGGGGAGAGGGAATGATAACTCTCCTAATCTGCACTATTGTAACATTTTTAAATTCACTAAATTGTATGTCCCTTGAGAATAAGGGACATTTCTTCTTTATTCATGAAGTCCCAACACTTTCTGCCTCAAAATAAAAGATACTCATAATGTTTATTGGATTAAATACTATAGATGACTTCCATATTTGTATTTTAGAATACTCTTTCATTACAAAGAAATGAAAGTTTTGGAGAATAATTAACTATTGAAAATCCAAACTAAGTAAAATATGTATCTCCTCAAGTTCTGAAAGCTACCACAATTTCATTTTAATATTTGTCAACCTTAAGCGCATTCTAAACTTGAATTTTATAAATAAGGAAACAAATGAAGAATTAAATCTGTTCAGAATTATTCACAGTAATAAGAACAATAAATGTTATTTTTTTCTGATAAAACTTTTTATAGAAAATAAACTATGCATCAGACATAGTTTTAAAATTAGACATTGGAAACATTTTACTCTTTCCATTTAACTAATCTGCACTGTAAAAATAACCAATTGGGAAACTTAAGTGACCTCTCTAGAGAAAAATATTTTCAAAGGAAGAGAACTCCTTACTGTGTTGTGGGCATGCAGAAATTGCTTAGATGGCATAGAAAGCAGTTTCTATTACTATCACTATAAATCATAGCATTTATTTCTTTTTAAAAAATTGGCTGATAGCAAATGATTTCAGTATATATGTATATATAATTGCCAATTTGACGTTAATTCTGAATTACACCATTTACAACCATGGATCACTTGCACCGCCTAGTGGTCATGTGTAAGTATTTCTTACTCAAGGGGTTGGCATACCTGAGATAATATTTTAAAGGTTTGAAGTACTTTGTTTTGAGTATATTATTTTAAACCAAATTCGAATAAAATATTCATTCCTATGTAAATATGGAGTATAACATAGGCACCCAAGTATATAAGGACATGTCTATATTGTACAATATATATATGTAAATAGATCTCAAAAAATTATGTGGTTCATATAAATGTCCATAAAATTTGTGTAAGCCTGAAGCGCATCTCTCAAGATTATCTCTTCTCTTTTCTATCACATGAAAAATTAAACAGAGGCTTTTCAGCTCTCAATAGCCATGATCTTAAGTGTGTTCTCAACCCTGACTCCATATTAGAACTGCAAGGGATATTAATAATAATAATACAATGTCTAGGTGTCAGCAAAGAGCATTAAATCAGAATTCTTGAGTATAGGTATGGGAACTTATAGTTTTATAGTTTTTATAGGTGACTCAAGATACACCCAATATTTCACACCTCTGATCTAAAGGGTGCACATAAGAATTCTTCAGTTGAAAGAGAACATACAAAATTAAGAGAAAAGATGAGTCCACGTTACCTGAAAGTGTGAGGATGGTGACATGTTGAATCACTCAGCTCTGCCTGGTTCTGCACGGGGCCTATTATGGTAGAATTACAAAAATAAGGACACTTGTTTCCTCTCCTAGAGATTTCAAAACTTTTTTTTTTTTTTTTTTTTGAGACGTTGTTGGCATACCTGAGATAACATTTTAAAGGTTTGAAGTACTTTGTCGCCCAGGCTGGAGTGCAGTGGCGCGATCTCGGCTCACTGCAAGCTCCGCCTCCCAGGTTCACGCCATTCTCCTACCTCAGCCTCCCAAGTAGCTGGGACTACAGGTGCCTGCCACCATGCCCAGCTAATTTTTTTTAATTTTTTTAGTGGAGACGGGGTTTCACCGTGTTAACCAGGATGGTCTCGATCTCCTGACCTCGTGATCTGCCTGCCTCGGCCTTCCAAAGTGCCGGGATTACAGGCGTGAGCCACCGCGCCTGGCCAAGATTTCAAAACTATTATACAAATGCACCAGATTCACTTATTATTTGATAAAATACATTATTGTGCAGCATACTGCCATTGTCCAAAATATATTTTGGAACTCACATTTGTGAACTGCTTTCTATGCTGGAATAGAGATTATATAGAAAAAGATGTGGAAGGATTATTTTTTCATGGAAAAATCACTACCAGATTTGCACAAGATCTGTTACCATATTTTAAGCCATCCCTAGGCATATGGACAGGTGTTTGTCTTTAAGATACTCAGGTAATTTGTCTATAGTTTGAAACATTGAAAAATAATCAGCATTAAAATCTTGGATGTTTAAAGTTGTTATATGAACTTTTAGGCCATGTAGGAAAGCCAAGCTTTTTAAATGAAAAAGCTAGTTTTACTACCAGTAGACACCTGAAAACATTCTTCAGTTCATATTAATAAGACTGAATGTAACTGAATGTCAGCAGATATGGTGATTTATAAAGTACTTCATACCCGGTGTATAATAAAATCCCTGGCACTGAGTCCTAATATTTGATGAAACATGATAGTGGCTTTATTGCCAATAGAAAACTTGATCTAGAACCTTCTGTCATTTTTATAGTGAACTAGTTTACCTGTTTCTAGCTGTACTCAGGTTTTCATCTTAAATTAAAGAAAAAAATTACACCATATGGATTTTAGCCAATTTCCTTTGTCAGCTATTTCATACATCTTCAAGGCAATAAAATAAATATTTTAGCAAATATATCAGAATTACATATGTCTAAATGAGTGTAAACTTTCTGAAAACAGATGCTTGAGGAAATTGACATTTACTTCCCTGATACTGCCGTTGTCCAAAATATATTTTGGAACTCACATTTGTGAACTGCTTTCTATGCTGGTAGTACATTTTCAAATATCTGTTTTATGAGAAAACTTTGTTTCTGATGGTGGATTTGAATTTTTTAAACAGCATTAGATGACATTTGCAGCCAAGACTAATGGGTAATTGTGTTAAGGCAGATGATGAGTAAAACAAAACAAAACAAAACAAAATAGAATAAGATGTGTGGGACTATAAAGTAAGCACGATGGGGGTGACGAATGTCACACTAAAGACTATTTTGAAACTCTCCTTAAACCACCAATGAAACATTTCCCAAATAATATCAGCGATATCAGCACTTTGGGGATATGCATAAAGTCTCACAAAATACCTGCTTTAAGGGTAGTAGATGTGCTGTCTTGGTATAGGTTTCTTTTATCAGGGTAATGTTTACTGAACTATTTATTAAATATTCATTAAGTTGAAATATTTATTGAATTGGAAAACAATTGTAATTAAAATGTTTTATTTACACTCAAAATTATATATGTATCATGAACATAGAGCTCAATTAATTAACACACAAATTAAACACACTCGTGTAACCAGATCAAGAAAAAGAACATTGTCAAGTTTGTAGAGTATTTAAAACAAGCTCAATGCTTTGTATTCACACATTTATTTAAAATAATGTTGTAAAAGAACAGCATCATCCAGCCACAAAACCTAGGAAGAAATTTAATTTCAACTTAGAAAGCAGGCTCATAGTTCATTTTAATCTATTAAAAATTAAAATGTTTTAATATGATAAAACACATAATGTGGTGCTTTTAACTAAACATGCTTTATAAGTACCTTGATAATTTTATAAGAAGAAAATTGACAGAAGTAAAACAAATTTTGATAAGATTTCTAATATTTATTCATCATTTTAAAATGTAAAATTTGAACATCAAATAAAAATTTCCTAGTAATTTTGATAACTTTAAATGTATATTTCTATTCATGTTGACGTTAAAAAAAAAAAAAAAGTTCCCCAGACTTTACTCTCAAATGTGAATGTGCATTCTACCAGCCTGGATGCTATTGTCAAAATGCAGATCTTTGTTCGATCTTTCTAGGTTGGGGCCCAGGAGTCTGCGTTTCTGACAAGTTCCCATCTGGTGCTGATGTTGCTAGTTCTTGTGCCACACTTTCAGTAGCAAGGGTGTAGACTTCAACTTGGATATATTTAATAGATATCATCACGTAATATTTTGTCGTCTTTCTAGCTCTTTCCCAGTCTCTGGACATGTCATTTATTTTTGACCTTTTCTTTTCTTCCCTGTTTTTGGTTTGTAAAAAAAAAGCAAAAAAGACTCCTATTACTATGAATTGTCTGACTTCATATTCTCAGTGCTGGAAATTCCCTCAAAAACCTCTCCCTTCCCCTTGCCTTGGCACATTCCCCTCCCACTCCCCACACCTGCAGCTTCCTGTAAGCACTTTGATTTTCAGAGGTTAGTTTCTACCTCCATCTAAGGTTCACCGTAATTCTTCAGTGTGGTTCTGTGTAGTAAAATGAAACTGTAATATCAATGTCCTGGACCCATGAAGGCCAGAAAGCTCAATGATCCAACAGTTTAAAAAATCAATTCTGCTTAAAAACCAACAAAACCCAGAAATATCTAAAGCAGCTGGGCTGTAATACTACAATTCATCAGCTGGTACCACTATCTGATAAATTTTGTACAATCCTGAAATATTACTTGTTTTTATGTTTTGATTAATGCAAACAATTAGTTCCTTTATATCAATTCTGCAAGACTGAGGTGCAATAATTTCAAGAATGAAAACAACAGTTGGCGATTTCCAGTATGAAAAAAGGGTCTATGATGCTAACTTTAAAGGTTATAAGACAAAAACAGAACATAAAATAATAAATTTAATTATGACTGGATAAAGCATAAATAACTTTAGATAATGGCTGATTTTCAAATAATATAAGAATTTATCCCATATAGACTTTTAATTCAATGACTTTGTAAATAAAGGCAATAAGAGATCAATAAAGTTTAAACAAAGGCACAAAATCTCCAGAATTTTTTAATGTCAACTTTGTATAATGAAAGAAAGAAAAAGAAAAACCTATCAGTAAGATGAATATATGAAATTATGTCTTATTCGGCAATTTGCTGGTAATGGAATTTTCTGACCTGAAAATCTCATAATTATTAACAATCTATGATGAATCCATCTATATTCAACTCATTGAGATGTATAAATAATAATCAGAAAAATCAGTCAATTCTGAGCCTTTCCAAGACAAATGTATATATATTTTACAAGATACGTCTATGAATTATTTCAATTTATCTGTTCCATAATCTGATCTAAATTTTTAATTCTCTTTGCAGTTATGAAACAGTAGTGACAAATGAACATATCAAAAACAATTAAATATATCTATCTGCATTTCTGATTCATTCAGATCATGGTCTAATGAGCCCTGGGGTGAGAATTGAAAACTTGGAATCTAATTTTGGCCCCAGCACTAATTAGCTTGTGATCTTGAACAGGTCAACTAAATTCTCTGACTTCTAGTATCTGATATTGGAACAGATCTTTGGTGCTAGACAGGAAGATTGTAAGAATCCCAGGAGTAAGCTCAGAATCAAGTCTCATTCTGACCTTAAACCCAGCTTCTAAAACTTAGCTTCTTGACACTTAAGACCAGATATTTTGTCCCCACTCCTGGTCGAGGATGCTGGTCTCTGCCTTGCTGCCCATACTTCTGCTTTGTTTCTCATCCGGGATTGTAGTTGCTCTAGGACTAAGATGCAGACTTAGTCTTCTAATATTTGCTTAATACTTGAGATTTTCTTCAAAGCCCCAATGTCCGTAGCTACCTTCTTCCCTTTGACTCTTACACTGCATAGATTTCTGGCTAGTGTTTCTTGCCAAAACCCTCTTGCTTCTGAGATTTTCCTATTTACCTGGTCTCCACTTGCTGCTGAATCTCTCCTCATCATATAGCCAGTGCTTTGTAGGGTCTCCACGTCCCACCCTAGCCTTTGAGAACCATGCAGTTGTTGAAATAACATTGACTTCAAATATCAGGGTCTACGCATGGGATGATGGTCTGCGGGTATAAAACTGAAAATGTTGTTGCAACAAGGCAAACAGGTCAGATGGGGGGAAAAGTGATGAAGTGTTGCATCACTTCAACAGAATGTTTTCTTGACCAAATATAATTGTCATGAAAATTAGCAGATTCAGAGAACAAATACAGCTTAGACAACTGCTTGCTAATATCAGTTCTAAAAGCATGGTGAAAGTTTATTTCCCATAGGTCATTCAAAGACATGTGCTTCTAAGTTAAGTGCCAGTATCTGTAACCAATATCTGTTCTAGGAGCTCTCATTTAAACAAGTGAAAATACATCAAAAGAACTGAAACAAATCAGCAGTGACCATTCAGGATTTATTTGTATTAATCAACTTACACAAAACACTTTTTTTCTTGATCTCTACCGTTTACTGCACCTATATCTTAAAAAACCATAAGCCGTATACAACAAATACAATAGATAGGAATGTGTATAGCAAGCCAATATTAAAACATCAGGATTGCTTCACATCTGATACCTCTTATTGCAGCAAACCCTGCATCTTCAGTCACTCACGGGTCATTTCTGATTGATTATTTTTAAAGTATGTATCTGATTTTTTTAATCATTTGTATATTTTTAACAATAGATCCTTAGAAATATAAACTTGTCTGTGTCTAAAAATATGGGTTCCTGGGTCTACAGAGTTAGAATATCCAAGCATGAATGAGAATTTGCATTAACAAACTAACCAAGTCATTCTGTTCTTATCTTTCACAGAGGTCACTGTAGAACAACTGTTGTTTTCATTTAGCCCCTCTTCCTAAAATGTTAGGAAAGCAAAACACTGGTGAACAGTGTTTGAGAAAAATGTAGACTAAATTTAAATACCTGTAAGCAGAGTATACCAACCTCTCATCTCAATTCCCACACCAACTTAGCAACTGCAGAGGTTACTTACATGCCTGGCTGCAGAGGCCCTGGAATTTGTTACTGTTGACCTCAGTTATTGGGGGAAAATTATCATTACCTGTTGTAGAAAGATGCTAAGCAAATAAGGCAGACAAGGTACTGTGCTGACTTATATTATTTAATTAAAGTAAGCTTTCTTTTCTTTATGTTCTGGAGATCTCCAAAAGTTGGAAAGGCCACTGGTCAATGTTGTTTAAGAATAAGGATCATCTTTCAATTAAAATGTTTTCAATTATAGATAGACTGAGCTACATTGGCACAATGGTTTTAAGATAAAAGTAATACACTTTTAAACACTAATCCATGAGATCTGAAAATAAATAAGATCACTCTCAAATTCTAGGCACTATTTTAGCATGTCAAACTTAAGTATGTTTATTGAGTTTTGAATATTCAATAAACATTTTTTAATATCTACTATTTTTAGAGATTCAATAACCAAATAGTGTGGCAAAACAAATTCAAATGAAAAATGCATAGCTATTTTTAATTTCTCTTGGGTTATTGGGAGCGTATATAAATATACAATATATGTGTGTGTACATGTGTGTATAAATAGATGTTTCACTTTTAAATGACTATTGATTTTCACCTAACAAATATTTCTCCAATTATATATTTTTAATGATGTCTTGATGCATATCTGTATATTCTATGCAATATGTATAAATAGGAGCCTTACAAAAATAATGATATTTTAAAGTATAAATGTCCAAAAAGAATAGGCTGTGAGTACTAAACAATGCTCTCTCAAAGGAGAGTCTTTTGTCTATTTATTTGTTTGTTTGTTTTTTGAAACGGTGTTTTGCTCTTGTTGCCCAGGCTGGAGTGCAGTGGTGCGATTTCAGCTCACTGCAACCTCTGCCTCCCAGGTTCAAGAGATTCTCCTGCCTCAGCCTCCTGAGTAGCTGGGATTACAGGCATGAGCCACCATGCCTGGCTAATTTTTGTATTTTTAGTAGAGACGGGGTTTCACTATGTTGGTCAGGCTGGTCTCGAACTTCTGACCTAGAGATCCACCCACCTCAGCCTCCCAAAGTGCTGGGGTGACAGGCGTGAGCCACCGCGCCCAGCCTCAAAGGAGAGTTTTACCTTTGAACATTCACTTATTTTGCAGGCTTAGTATTTTTTTTAAGTCAAATTAAAGTTAAAGTTAACCGAATGCTATTACATAAAGTCATATAAAAATAGAGCCAACAACTAACCAATAGTTTTTAATTGTCTTTTTTATTCTATTTTAAAATATGTAATTATTCTTAAATCAAAACTAAAATCCTGGCAACTAATATTGTTCTGTTATAAAAATAAGCCTTCATACTTGTTCCTGATTTCCAAATATGTAGAGTAAGAAATCCACCTCGGTTTTGTACCTATGTGAGAACTTGGTGTTTACATCTGTTTCTTTCATTTATTGACAACATGCATACTAGGAACAAACTGCCTCTCTTCTTTATCTGGATAGTTCATTCTAATCTGTGTAATAAATACGACCATTTTGTGTCATTTCATAATATTCTGAAACAATCTCCATTTTTCTAGTGTGAGTTATTTCTGGCTGTCCTTGTGTCAATAAGGCACATGATGGTTTGGTTTTAGAAAAACTAAACTTTCCAGTTTGATAACTATAGAAAAGTTTAAAATGGAGTTATCTCAGGAGAAGGAATTACTTGTGCATTTTTGCAGCTTATTAACCTTAAGTGTGAATGAATTTGATATTCTGCCTTTAATATTATGGCACTTACTCTTGAATTCTCAACACGGCTTTGGCAACACCCCAAGTCCCAGTGCAAAGGGTATTACACGTTTATCTGTTCCGATTTTAGGTTGAGCAACAAGACTGCTTTTGTTCAAAGAATAACTAACAGATGAGTAATGAAGTCACTTACCCAAAACCAAATTCCATTGTCAATAACAGGAGATTTGGATTGTACAGTTTCATCTGACAACTATGTCGGAATTCAGCTTTTTTAGCAGAAGTCAGAAAGCAACTGTTCTTTCAACCAAACTATTTTTTCTCAAGAATACACCAGCAATCTCTGAAGCATTTTCATTTGACCACTTTTTTCAGAAGGGGCTCGTAAGCTTGTGTTATACTAAAGCGTAGCTCCTCAAGCAAATTGGTGTTTTCCCTTTTTGTTATCAGTAGAGGACTTTCGTTGTTGCTTTTTTCCTTCAGTAGAGTTTTTGAAATCCGCAGGGGCTTTTCTGTTTTTCTTTTGTTTTGCTCTTTTTTGCTTTTTTTTAAAGAAAGTTTTTAAATGTTCATTTAGTAATGGAGTCAAAGTGGAACCATGAAGGCAATTCTTAAAAAAAAAAAAATTGTCCAAAATTAAAATTCCTGTTACCTTAACTGAAAATAAAAAATTTTACCATTAAGTCATGAGACAAATGCCATTAGGATACATCAGCTATCAAAGTGCAGAAATCAAGTCTCCATGAGAAATAAACCTCAATGGAGGTTTGCTGCTGGGTATGTAATAATAAATTTATTTATATTATATTTTTATTTCTCATGAAAATGCCTACTGCTTAGATAGGGGTACATTGATACTAATTTCTGTGTAGCACTCTTGGTGGGTTCCTCCGAATTCAGCAGACTTAGCACTTCTCCTCAATATAGGAATACATTTTAAGATAAAATAGATTAAAATATTTTCAATTTTTCTTCTCTCACGGAGACATCTACAATGCTGCCCATGTAGGACAGCTGGTTAGGAATACATGTTTACTAGACTTATATTTGTACAATTCTCAACTTCATTTGTTACAGTAAATTAACATTGCCCCAGCCAAAAAACTATTTTCTCTTTGTTATGATTTTTCTGTACTTTTTAAACAGATTTCTCTGCCTAATTTTATACACGTTTTCTGTTGCCTTCCTGGTCCTTTTTCTCTTTTTTTTTCCCCAGAAATCATTCTTTCTAATAAATTTCGACTTTCACATAATTATGCTGATTTGGGGTATCATGTTTCTACAAGGTACCTTTCTCCTGAACTCCAGCATCCACGACAGCCTGCTGTCTTCTCTCCACGGTATTCTGAACCAGCCACCAGCCTTGGTCTCTGATAAACAAAACTGAGGCTTAAACTGCCTTTTGTTTCACTTGTGCTCTTTTTAGCCTAATTCCTTATAGTCCATATTCTAATATTATTTCTCAATTTTAAACCTTTTCCTATAATCCAGAGTCAAAGTATTATTTCCAGTTTCTAACTATAAAGTAACTCTAATTGCTTTTTTGCATACGCAGTAATTAGGAAGTGTTTAGAACATGGTGTTTTAGCACATATGATGAAAATTTAAAAACAATCTTGACTTAGATCTAGAATGTTTTCCAAGACAAGCATAACAGAATAGTCACTAATAAATTTATGATAAGAGTCAGAAATGGTAGATCAATATATGAGTAAGAACATATGCCTTTCCTTTTTTCCTATAACCACGGCACAGTTAATGTAATAGTTTTTCAGTATTCTTTGAACCCTCAGGTAATGACTGTAGCTAAAGACACAACATTAGGTCATCCAATTATCTGATTTTTTGTTATATGTTCTACATGTTTATATTTTAAGATTCTTTCACTATGATGGCAGAAAATCAAGACTTGGAGGAGGCTGTTATATAAACTTTCTCTAACATTCATTACATTTATCTAAGGACTCTATCAGATACTTTCAGTGTGGTCTCTCCTAAGTTCATTGAAATTCAAAATAATTAATTGAAGTAAAGCCCTGTATTTGTGCATGCACTCTGAGCAATTAAGTGGAGTGAAACACATGTATTGCTAATCTTGCATGCTGTGATTAAGATAGAAATGAAGACGTCCGTCAAACGAGATTACTTCTTCATCAACAAGGCTCAGAAATATTTCTACAGCTGTTTAGATCATTTTAATTGTATCAGAACCTCTCACAGCATGGTTTAAGTGAGGCACTATTTCCCCCCATTAAAAAAGAGAATATGAAGATATAAGACTATACTAATCTGCATGTGAAAGAAATCACAATGCATTTAAAGGTTTCTTCACAAATAAAATTAGATTAGCTAAAGAAACAAAAGGCATTTGTGTGTTTATGATCTATTTTCATACTTAACTGCACAAACACAGAGCTGAGAGGACCAGCTGGGTCCCAGATTTCATTATCAAATATTCCCGGATGATTCCCTCTGGCCACTCTAACTCCTTTATTTGAAAAAAGAACAGGGAATGGTACTACCTTCCCTATGTAAAAGTAAATCTAATTGATGACTCACACACAAAAAAAACCATGATACTTGTTACCATTTCCTCAAGTTCCATTCCTCCTTCCAATAGGAACATAGTTTTTTTAAAACAACTAATTATTCCAAAAAGAAAAGAACTCACTTATTCTACCAATTTTTTGTTAGTTACTCAGAATTATTCCTAGTAATATAAACTTGGATTTTGAGTCCCTCAATGGGACTGAAGAATAAGACCAAATGTTATCTCAGAATAATGAATGATTTGACTCAAAGTGATTTCTTAAAAGCCAAAGTTACCATTTCAGGAAATTCTTTCTTTTGTGGTTCAGTGAGCTATGAAAGAGGTGAACTGAACAGAATGAGAATAAATCAAGATTGGACTTTTCATAGGTATAGCGCCCTTTCTTTGGCTATCTCAAAATACTACAAGTAGTACCACTGTCATATCTCTCATATAATTAATATACTGAGTTTCATCTTAAAAACCAAGTGCAAAACCATGAACTTGAGTGATTTGAGACAGAAATATATGTATTTGTATTCATAAAAGCTTGAACCAGCAAAAATGCCTTTCTATCTAATTATATTACTTTAGCAATTAGTTGTGAAAAGAAGTAGTTTTAATTAACTTTTTTTTTTCACTGTTGTATATTTTAGGATTTCAATTCATTTTAATAGATCTTCAAATTAAACATAAAAGAAACTCTCAGACTTTAGGAACCTATAACCTATAGGTCAGAGTGGTTCAACTGAAAAAGCAAAGAGAAACATGCAGACCCATGGTGACAAATGGCTGAACCCTACACTTTACTGAAATTGGACAAGCAAATGTTTATATCACTAAAAAAAAAAAAGAAAAAGAAAAGGAAAAAAGAAAAAACCTGGAAAAAGTGTTAAGTCGTGATATTGAAAATGACATGTTCTTATAAACAGAATTCAAATATTAAAAATAATATTTTTATGCTTTACAACTTCAATTACAATCGCTAAACCAAATGGCAGTGTTAATAACAAATACACTGAAAAAATATATGTTAAGGTAGGAAAAACAAAAAAACAGGAAATTGGAATGTCCTATAATAACTAAAAATACTGTTGTTAAAATGCACTTATTGACGTAGAATAATGTTTACGTTATGCTAAATTTTTAAAGTATGTTATAACAGTTTTTATATTGTATAATGTAACATAATACATAAATAACATACTACATATAATAATATTTAAATAGGTAATATCATCTATTATTCTATAAACTACATATTCCAGAAGAATATACGATAAAATTTTGTGGTAAGGATGTATTTATGACTTTGAATCATTTCTATCTGCTAATTTTCTTCAATAAACATATGTTAGTTATGTAAAAACACTTTTCCATTTAATTCTAGAGCCCTTAGGTTCACTCTAGCAGTTAGTTAACAATATGTGACTCAGTCTCCTCTGTCTTTCCAGTGAAATATTTTCCAATGAAACATTAATTGAAACAAAACAGTATAATTTCTCATCAGCAAAGAAAATAAAGCAGCTCCATCAGCTAACAGCAGGAATTACTTGAAGGAATTACTCCTAAGTACAGTATGAATGAAATCAATTGAGAAATTATGAGGATCAGCCAATCATAAGAAGATTTCTCCCTCCACATTCATTACCCCCTGCCTCCAAACACACCTACAACAGAGATGCAGAGCCTCAGACCAGAAAAACCTAAATACTATATTATTCACAAATTGCCTGCTAAGATTGTCAGAATCATCTCCTATTCTTGCATCAGGTCTTCTTCTTTTGTAAGTATTTGGCAGGCTGTGCTCACAGTGACCCGACAGGGCCAGACACACAAGAGGAACAGCAGGGAAAAGTAGGAAAGAAACAGGAAGAATACCTGGAGAGTAAGAAGAGGGAATATCAACAATGAATTAAAGAGAAATCCAGGCCAATCAGAGCACTGTCCCTGCTCCTTGGGGGCAGAAGAAAGAGCGGAAGCTGTTTTCCCTTGGGAAGGGAAAGGAGCATAGAATTTTCCTCTCCTGCCCAGTACTCTTCATTATTCTTAAAGCAAACCCAATGAGGTAGAAATAATTGTGTCTCTTTCACAGGGAGATCAACAAAGCTCAGAAAGATAAATACTTGGCCCCAAATCACATAAAGGAGATCTTAAAATTCTGAAGCCTCATAATCAAACTTAGCACTCCAAATAATAAAGTCAGTGTTTTTAATTACAAATGCCAAAGATGAAATTAATCCAATGGCAGCAGCCATAACCAATATAAATTGAAAGAATATGTGCTTTTATTCCGTCTGTTTTCAAACTAGCAATTTCTTTATTTAACTAGTGGTTCTGATGTCTTTTAAACTATTAAAAGTAACACAAGTACGGTGATTATTATTTTTTATAGTCTCAATCATTTTTGAAGGCTTATGATTTATAATGATGTTATGATTTATTAGTAAGACAAAAGATAAGTAAATAAATAAAGCCAATAACTTTCTGGATGTGCCTCATCACCATGATCTACCATTGTTTTCATAATAAGTTGATGGTGGGATTTGATTTGTCCCTACCTTATAGTTTTTTAATGATTTAGGAAGACAAATAATACCTCTAACCACATAAACTTCTCATATCCTGTTTTGCATACAATGTGAACTTCAAAGTATTTTTAACAGAAATTTAATTAGTCCTGGGTAGATCAGAGATAATGGTTGTGGGATCCTTTTTATTTGCATGACTTTTAAATTCCTCCTGAAATTTCTACTATACATGGTAATTCTACTTAAACTACTTTTGATAGAAAAATCAGTGCTGTCAACCAAGGACAACATCCTTTCAATTCATACCAAATAGAGATTTAAGTACTGCTAAATCCACTGCCAGCTAAGGACAATCATAGATAAGGCAAGGTTGATTTGAATCTCTTTCCACTAACTAATGGAGAGCATTTTTATTTTAAACAGGATAATCTTTGGCTGATAATCTAATATGCAAACTTAGTGTGTAATTTATGCAATTATGTCATTATTAAAGTGTAGCATCCTATATCTTCAGAGATTACTAAATATGCCCCCTCATCTAGCAATCAGAGACGTGTAAAAAAGATGAAATTCTTTTCTATGAGATAGGTAGAAAAGTCAGTTAGCCTATGTTTTTCATCAAATAGCCTTTGATTTGATGCTTAATATTAATTGTTTTTAACTGTGTGAATGTTATGTTATTTAGTGTGTCTAAACCACAAATGGCTCCTGGAAAGACCTCATACCATTAACAATGAGATTAGCAGAGGAAAATTCAAAAACACTCATGGGGATTGTTTGTACTGTTTTTTGTTGGGTATGTTTTTGCTCTGTGGGATAGAAGACAGTTTAAAACAGCACTGCATGAAAAAAGAAGCGACTGACCGCAGGTTGCAAGTATGCTTCAGTGAAGCAGAAGTTTCTACAGCTCCGTCTCAGCAAAGGGGAGGTTTCTAACGGTCCCCTGCTGACTTCAAATGTGTTCACAGCCTGCACGCAGCAGCCACAGTGGAAACTTACCGGTGTGATAATAATCACTTAGAGTGAGACTGTGGTGCAGACCCTCTTCCCCCAACCAGAAATCCCCTGAGTAAAAGCTTTATCCCCTGGGGAGACACAGAGATGTAAAGACTTGAAAACAGGTGTACCTTTCCCTGACATTCAGAAAAATTGGGTATGAACAGCTTTTCACTCTTCATATCCTCAGAGTCCCAAAATTAGCCCAAGCGCAGTGTTTTCTAATCTTTAGGCATCTAAGAAATGCCTTAAAACATTTGTTGGGACCATTTTTCACATGTAAAAAGGCACAATTTTTGTTAAAAGAAAAATAAGCCTCTGATGAGAGAGACAGAGAGAGAGAGAGTGTGTGTGTTTGTGTGTGTGTGTGTGTGTGTGTGTGTGTGTGTGCATATGCATGTGTGTTTTTCTATATAAATACAGTCCTGGAGTGACACACAGTATATGTCTCTGTAACATGAGGTACAGGATAGAAAACAACTATTCCTTTTATTTTTCATATTTCTGCATTGCTTGCCTTTGTTACAATTACTGTTTGGTAGGTTTATAATTATTTTTAAAACTTGCTTTCACAGTTATTTTGAACCATCTCCTTGGATGAAGGTGAACCACGTACTTTTTCTAAAAAAGCGAACTTAACCTTTTGCAAAAGGTGTGGTATAAGTAAATACACATAACAAACTGTTGTGCAAGGATCAACATCTTATGATTCATTAAATTCATGAAGGTGATTTTTAATTTGATTCCACTTTTTTTTTATTATTTACAGATTACAGAGTGCTTTGCCCACTCCTGACCATATGTTAGGCAACACCATCCCCTCTCAAGAACATATCATTTTTGTTACATTATAATAACACTTATATTAAGATATTACAATGAGTTATATTTAAGGAGTAATATAATAAAAGCAAACCTAAAAATATCAAAGTTCAAGAAAATACTTCGTAAAACACAAATATTTTTGCTACATTGAACTGAGATATCATGTACTGCTGTCAAACCATTTTCTAACAAGAACTCTAAATGCTAGCACTTGAGTATTAAAAATCCACTCAGCAGGTGGGCAAATGTTGTAAGGATCAAACAGAACAAGAGAACACAAAAGCAGTTCTAGTTTGTACATAGGTGGACATGGTGATGGGCCCACATGAATCTAGATACTGTATTAATTCTCTCCCACATTCTTATTTTTCTACTCTAGCCAAACTCACATAAGATTGGAAAACAGAATTTCTGGGGAATCAATAGCATGTTCTTTCTCCAGCTGTGCCTGCTAATACTAGAGGAAAGCTAACCTTACCTTTAGAATTAAAAGATCTATGAAAGCAAAAAGACAGCTTAATTAGGGACACATTTTAGAGTCACCTGGGGACCATTTTAAATGTATAGCTCCCAGGGCAGGCTAACTGAACAGAATTTGTGGGGACGAAGCCCTAACATGTATATACATATTAAATATATTTTATATTTAAACCACCACAGGTGATTAGAATGTCTGATTATCAAATATTTGTAGAGGAACCTAGGATAATAAAAAGTAAAAGAATCTAGTGGTAAAATAATGTAAAAATCTATGCTCATTTATCTAATTCCAAAGTTGAGAATTAAGATCATTAACCATTAATAAAATGCATTTAATAAGAGAAATGAAACAATTAATTTAAGTCCTTACATAATGTTAATCTAACTCATGTCTGCCTTAGCAACATGAAGTCAACATGGTGATGTAAAGTAGGTATTTTCTAAATTTCTTTTATCAGTGTTCAATAATTTTTAATTTTAAAAAAGTTAAACATCATTTTTAAACAATATGTTAAACATATTAAAATTCACAAATTCACAAAAAAATTCAAAAATTCACAAAAAAGTAAATTTCCATTAATAAACACGGTTTCCTGTATATAAGCATAGCTTTTCTGTCACCAAAGCACTTTTTTAACTGAAACATACATGACCTGATAATATAAACCTTTCTTATATACACTGCTTACTTCAAGAGAACTCGGAGATTTATGGATGCTAAATCATCACTCCAAAATTTCTATAAGGAGTTAGTTTTATACCTATATATAAGAAATTCAGGTATACACATATTAATAAACTCACAGGATCCTACAGCTAGACCAGAAATAGAATCCAGGTTACGTATTTTTAGACTAGTGCCTTTTTAATTTTCACACACAATATGATACCTACCCATATGCTTTAAAAGGACACAGATTTTAACAAGGAGGATAGCAGGAAGGAGAGAATTTGAATAACCCTAGAATTGAATAAAAATCTGCATGGCGTTGCCATAAGCATTATTGAAATCTTCTCTTTGAACCACCCATGCCTTCCTTCAGATCGTTATTTTTTTATTCTAAGCTCAACTCGCCACTTTTCCTTACTCTAAGGATACATATAGCTCTCTCCAGAACATAACAACAATAATGAGAATAGCTGCTTATTCTATATTCCAGGCACCTCCTATATGCCAGACAGTTTCAGGCATCCACTGAGGCTCTTGGGACATACCCCGAGCAGATAAGGAGGGACTGCTGTACACATGTTAGAGAAGAAAATGTTAAGGAATTCATCAAGAGGCAATAGAGTATAGTATCAAAGAATTAATAGATACTCTGAGATTAGACTGCCAGTTTTAAACACTGGCTCTGCAACTTGTCACCTTTTTTTTTTTTTTACCTTGGGCAAATTCCTTAAATCTCATTAGGTACTTGACACAAATTTTATTTAATGGTCATAACAACTCTATAAGTTAGATATTACTACCGTTAATAGGCGAGGAAATTGAGGCTCCATGGTTTACCAAATGAAAACTTGAGTTATTTGGACACATTTGTGGGGCAAATGAGAAACTGATATTTCAATTTTTTCTGTTTGATTTTGTGTTTACTTCAATTTACTTCAGGTGAGCAGCCAGATAAGGAAGGGAAGGATAACTCAGTGGTGACCAATGGTCACCCTTAGGTTCACTCTTAATACAGTAGTTTCCCCTTCTTGGTGGTTTTGCTTTTCATGGTTTCATTTATCCATGGTTCAAAAATATTCAACTGAAAATTCCAGGAAAAAATAATACATACATTTTAAATTGTCCGTTCTGAGTAGTGTGATGAAATCTTGCATGGACCCATCTGTCCCACCTGGGACGTGAGTCATCTCTTTGTTCAGCATCTCCACATTGTCTATGCTATATGCCCGGTGATCAGAACGACTGCTACAGTACCACAGTGCTTGGGTTCGGTACCATCCACAGTTTCAGGCATCCACTGGAGCTCTTGGGACATATCCCCAACAGATAAGGAGGGACTGCTGTACACATGTTAGAGAAGAAAATGTTAAAGAATTCATCAAGAGGCAATAGAGTACAGTATCAAAGTATTAATAGATACTCTGAGATTAGACTGCCAGTTTTAAATACTGGCTCTGCAATTTATCATCTTTTTTTTTTTTTTTTTACCTTGGGCAAATTCCTTAAATCTCTGTTATTATTTCATCTTCTTTAAAAATGATACCAATTGTTCCTATCTCAAAGAGTTTTTGTAAGGATAAAAAGAGACAATAATGCATTTCAATGTTTAGTTTTCCACGTGTCTTATAACCAGTGCTCAACAAATATCAGCCACTGCTCTTCCAGAAAGGCTAACACTGTTTGAGACCCTGGTGAGGGCCCCAGCACTACTTATTCTGATAATCTCTTTGTTATCAATAACAGCAGCCAGCCAATCACAAAACTGTCTCTGGGCAATCACATTTCCCCAAATAGTATATTAATATTTAAGGTAGTAATAAAAGAGATTTTCTGCACATTTTATTTAGGCCTAAGTTGGTTTGGAGTTGTTAAAATACCTACCATTTAAAAATACCACTTACTATTATCCAGGCTGTAAGTGTATTATTTCTTTTAATTCCCCAAATCTTGCTATGAGGAAAGACACTATCATGAGAGACAGGAACTAGATGCATAAAGAGGTTATATAACTTTACCGTTTAACAAATGACAGATAACAGGTGGTGAAGCCAGGACTCAGATCCACATATCTGGGCCATATAGTGCTCACTTATGCATTTTACTATAGTGCTTCTCACTATGCTATATATTTGATTATTTTATTCCCATAACTCTGCTTCACAGAAGTCATCTAAGACATGCTTTATTACTCCCCATTCCCAGCATTTTAAATCCTTGAGTTCTTTTGTGATTTGGATAGGCATCATCTAGGCTGAGTCATGAAAGAAGATGCAGGGAGATCTGATTTCTTGTTACCCGACAGGACCTTTGCTTTGGGATTATAGCATTCCAGAGTTCCACACCTGATCCCACCATTTGCTGCTATGTGCTCCTTATGTCAAGTCAGCACATTACCAATGTCTTTTGAGTATTAAAAATTGAAAAACAGTGACCATAAAATGTGATACCACTCATTAAATTAAATGTAAAATGAAAATCTTGCACAAATAAAATTTAGTGTTAATTCTTTTTGACTTGAAGGGTAATATATTAAGAATAGTGTGTGCATTTTAATACGGTGCAAGAATGTCGACATTACAAGTCAGGCTCCTGTCTGGATTGTATGGGGGCATCCTCACCAGGATTATCATACAGGTTCTCCATGAAAGAGTGCTCCATATCTGCAACTTAATCCAAATTTCCAGCCACTTATATTATGTAGAAAAAGATTTGTTTCAAGACTTCCAATCTTATCTGCAGTTTGTTGATCATAGAGAGTAAGACTTTACCTGAATAAAGATTATAATTATCGCTTGAACCTGAGAGGTGAAAGTTGCAGTGAGCCGAGATCACACCACTGCACTCCAGCCTGGGTGACAAAGCAAAAAAAAAAAAAAAGAAAAGAAAAGAAAAGATTATAATTAAGTGCTCTTTCTTATGAAGCATGCATGCATGTGCAGACACACACACACACACACACACACACACACACAGAGCTAGAAAAGTTTTCTTACACTGTGTTCTTTACATAAACACAAGGCCTTAGCCTCGTTTTTTCCCCTCAAACTTAAAAGTATGTCTCATCCCTGGGACAGCCAGGAGGAGCCTACGGTGGCCTAAGTAGTCTTATCTGTTTACTCCACCGTGATATCTTATACATTGTTATTTTCAATATGTATCATATGTCCTAAGTTTGGGGAGTACCAGTGAAAACATTGTTCAGTGCTCTCAATGTATAGGTAGAGTCTATATTAATCACCAGTGCACATACTTTCAGTGAACAATTGGTGTAGTTTATAATTAGGGCTTTATATTATATGTCTGGATTTGCTGTTTATTTTTCAAATAATTCATTATTATTATTTTACAAAGGTATCTGCCCATGATGAAGTGGGGGAAAAATGGTCCTTTAAACATAGAGAGGGACATGCTCCAGGCTACATCTATCTCAAAAATAAAGTTCATTTCCTCTGCTCTTCCCCAGTGCTGGATTCCCTCCCAAATGCTTTTTCATACTCAAGAAGAATTGATTTTAGTTTCTCAACACTCAAGCCAGGACCCACACCTGCTCCCTTGAGGTTAGAGGAGTCATAATCACTTCCTGATAGCAAGTGCACTCTTGCATGAGACCATGATGGTGGTGTGGTCACCAACTGCAAAGGCCTGGTGTTTATGTGAAACCTAGCTAGTAGAAAACATACTTCATTTGCTTCCATATGGTTAGCACTAGGGTAAGTTTTCCTTGTCTGCTGAACTTTTCCAAGGCTGCCAATGGTAAATACCATTTCTCCCCATTATAGTTTTCTTAAACCGTGACTGTCATGCCCTTTTCTCATGTTACTTGAGTTGCAGTGTTTGAACTTACTAGATTGCCTCACATAACCTGTCCCCTGGTTAATAGGGACAGCATCTATTCTGTATCCTTCATGGATTATATTGCCTCGTTAATTCAGAATCGTGATTCTCATTCACCAACATGACCTGGTGTAGGAGTCAGCCCAGCAGCCCCATTTCTTCCTACGTTTATGGTAACTTTATCTTAGAGAGAAATGGCCTTTGTATGTTAAAAGACGTAGGACAATGCTAATACCAGCAATTGCCACAACTTTAAATCTAATGTGGAAGAAGTTTAGGATCTTTATCCCTTTTCTACTAAATAGCAGCTGAGTTTGATCATCTCCTTCACCAGCAGGCTTCAAGCTTTCCTCATTAGTAGTAGCTTTTGCCAAAGAATATACACCATATACATTAATTCCACTTCCCCGGAAACTCCTTTACATATTTTTCCATTTTTGTTAACCTTAACATTTTTCATACATCACAGTTCATTTTAGACTTTAGTACCTTTGACATTATCCTGACAGTCAGTATCATTGTAATATTTAAGTAGGTAGCCTTTCTTCTTGTGTCTCACCAATTTAAAATCTCATCTTGTCAGTTGTTTCCTGGGAAATTACACTGGTTTCTTTCAGTACATTGACCTGTATTGTTTTTCTTCCAGACAATATGAAAATGTATAGGCCAACAGTACCAATTTCCCTAATAGCTTTCTTCACCTTTTACTGGATGAAAACTATCAGTCAGATAAAACAAGACCTTATCAAATGCTCAGCTTTCAATAAATTAGATTTTCAGTTAAATGTGCACTTAAAGTCCAACTTGTCATTTGCACCAGGTGAATATTATCTATTCACTTTCTTTGGTCAAGTTCTCTCTAATACTCTTCTACAGTGATAATAATAATTAACATTTATTGAGCACCTTCTTTATGCCTGGAGATTTGCATTTAATCTTATTTAATCCTCACAATAACCCTATGAGGTAGGTATTATCATCACCCACATTCTACAGATGAGGAATTTGAAAGACAAAGAGATTAAATAAGTTGTCCAGAGTTCCACAGCTATAAGAGATATATTCAAGATAGGAGCCCAGGCAATCAACTTTAAAGTTCAGCCTAGTAACCACTGGGAGATACTGCCTAATTTTGTTTCTAATCTCTTTTTAGCCTCACACACATACCCTCCACAATTCTATAGATTTTCCTGAAGGAATATATCTTCACCGTACTGCACTACAATACCTTTCTTAATAATAGTTCTGTTTCTTTTGAACCCGGGATCATCATATCCTATCACAGTGTATTCTAGTAGTGAATTTCCTCCTTCATGTCCTCTCGTGTCACATGAACTTCCTTATGTCACAACCTCAGTTTCATTTTGTTTATTAATCATGTTTTTCAACTACTCTGGCCCCTAGGTAATACAAGTAAAACAGATGATCTGACCAGATTAATCTAATTTACTTCCCTCAAAAGTATATGAGATTTTGACAAATACAGAGAGGAGCATACCCTTATAGTTCCATTACTTATCTTAGATAGTTTTTAAGTGAGAACATTAAAAGAAGGGTTATTTATAAGGTTAAATTTGGAAGAGATTTTGGAATTCATCTAATTCGACATCCCCTTTTACCTTTTAAAAAATGATGCTTTGGTATGTTAAATCATCTGCCTACAGTTAAAACAGCTAGTTTATATTATTTTTTCCATAGTAATGCTTTGAGTAAGTTATCACTAGTGAAAAAGATACTTCTTTTTAAATTTATTTATATTAACTTCATGATTATTTAACATCTTTTTCCCCAATTTAATATGTAGTAAACTTAAAATACACCCTTTTATCACTGTGTATTTTTAGTTAAGAAGGTTATAGTTATTTCAATTAATATGTAGAAAACTAGATATTGTTATGTAAAAACTTCTACTTTAATTAGGCAGCACATATTTTGGAAGATACATGTGATAGCCATGTACACAAAAATTTTACAGTATTTCTGATCAAAAAAAATTCTAAAATGTCAAATATAAAAAAATTAACCAGAAATTATAGTGACAAGAACACGAAATGTCTTAATTAGTGACACTAATTAAGTGTCAAAATAATAAAAATAGTATACATGTTATAAAAGTAATCTCAGGGAAATATACGTTCAGTGGAGAAACATACAGCGACATTTTCTCTGTTTTCTTTCTCCCTCCTCAGAGATTTAACAGATTGCTTCTCTCATCCTAGTAACACTGGATTTGATGAGTATATAGCAGGTACCTATGGTTATTTCATTATTTTGCCATAAATGTTATTTACTGACACATGTTATAAAAACTATTCTGGTTTTAAACATAAGCATTATTTTTTTAAAAAGTGGAGCATTATGAAGAAAAAGTTTTCAAAATTTACAATTTGATCAATTTGATGATAAAAATCTGCATGAGTAGGTCAAACTGGATATGCAGGAAGTCTGAGAAAATTAAAAATTGTGGAAAAACTCAGAAGTTTCAAATGTGATTTAGCTTTAATTATAACCAAACTCATATCCTTTCATACATCTGATCTTCATATTAAAAATAAAATTCAAAGGTAATGTGGAAACTGAATTTCATTGTATATTATATACTTCATTTATGAGAATACATGTTTGCAGACAAGGGCTTGTGGGGAGGTGTGACAATGATATAATGGAGAAGTAATGATCTCAACACAAACGAGTGCATTTCTTTTCAGCTTTTATTCTGTGTGTGTGTGTGTGTGTATGTGTGTGTGTGTTTTTGTAATAGTAGTCAGCCTCTCTACCAAGTTTCTCCTCCTTGTAGGTCACATGATATGTAGGATTCACCTCCTGCTCCTGTTCCACTAGAGGCTTATCCTTTGTAAGTAAGAGACTGGTAGCTGACTAAAGTGACTCATCTACATTTAAGACCTATGATTACAAAATTGGGAAGGGTTATGTTTCAAAAAGTGAATAGTTTACTTTTTCAAATACAGGATTAACACATTTAGTGTTCTGGTCACAACAAGCAACCTGGCTTCCCAGCCATCCTCAGAAAAGTCAGGGGTTCCGCTGAGAATAATATTTCCAAACTAGAAGTGCTTGAGCTCTAGGCCCTAAATTGTAACTTAAAAAAGTGCTAATAAATTGAGGAAAGTCACTTACCCTCCCTGTTCTACAGCATTCTTATCTATGAAAATGACATGATGCTAATTGTTGCACAGTCTTAATTGATCATTTGTATTAGTTTCATGTGTCTATTCATACCTCAATTTCATCTGAAAATAAATTTGGGACAGCTTCTAAAATAAAAGGAAAAAGATTAGGTTAAAAAGTTAAGTAGGAAGATCAGAACAAAAGAAAATATAAGGAGATAAATATAAAATCAAGTCAGGGAAAGGATCGGTAGACAGTTTGCTTGACTTTACATTTGAATATTAGCTTTTCCATAGCCAATGACTCTCATCTTAGTGTAAACTGATGTCCTCATTGTCAGAGATAAGCTGTTGATAGTGAGAAAGAGTAGAGAAAGCATAAAAACCCCAGCTGCCTCAGGCATATAGGATAAATGTACATTTTTAAATTATATTACAGTTTTGCCTACACTAGAGCACACCCAAAAATAAATAAGATAATTTCTAAAATTTAAAGTGGGTCAGTATTGTTTGGCTCTGGCTATGTAACCAAACCACTATATAATCTTTGGGAGGCCGAGGCAGGCAGATCACGAGGTCAGGAGATTGAGATCATCCTGGCTAACACGATGAAACCCCGTCTCTACTAAAAATACAAAAAATAATAATAATTAGCCAGACGTGGTGGTGGGCGTCTGTAGTCCTAGCTACTCGGGAGGCTGAGGCAGGAGAATGGCGTAAACCTGGGAGGCGGAGCTTGCAGTGAGCTGAGATGGCAATACCGCACTCCAGCCTAGACGACAGAGAGAGACTCTGTCCCAAAAATAAAATAAAATATAAAAACATCATAATTCCAGAAGTTGAAAGATCTTTTAATTGATGCTGACATAGGAAACAATCCTATAAAATATTTGCTTTTCTGATACTATCATCACTAAAACATGTAAAATCATCATGTGTAACTGACCCTTGCAAATATTTTCTTTCCTTTTTTGCCACTCTCCAATTTTTGTCTTCCTCAGCTCCAAATTATGGAAGCAGTTTTCAAGGTCTTACAGATGCGTTTCCTTCCAATTGAAAATAAGCCTTAGTGATGTTAATGTCAGAAATTAGTTCCATAGCAACTATTATAGGAGCTTTCACATGCACACACATTTCTAGAGAAATGATGTTTGTAATTCACAATAGTACAAAGAAACTTAAACTAAAATTATCTTTTGCCTCTGGTACAAGAAATAGGAGTACTTCAAAGATCTCAAGGAAGTTTCTTAAGAGCTCTCCCTAGGTCAAATAAGTTGTATTATTTTGCTCCCAAGCTCATGTTATTTTAAAGCAAGATCCAGAGCCTGGAAGTGACACTAACTCTTCTATCAAAGTGATTTAAATGATTATACTTTCTGAAGATTAAAAAACTGGAATAATTTTGCCACTGTATTTTATAATTTCCTTTCTCACATATAAAATAATTTTATTCTTCTAAGAAAACCTGCTGAGTTAATATGGGAGACATTTCCACTACAAGTACTAAAAAATCAGTCACCCTTACAGTTCACAGAAAGAAAATCAAATTCTATTTTAGTGAAGTTTTCATAACAGCCTTTTGGTAATAATGTTGAAGAATCATGATATATTTAAGAGATATTAATTCTAGTAATAGTCATTTATCTTTGATGTCAGAGAGAGACAAAGGCTTGGGAAATAGAAGATTTACGATGACATATTATAGACTCACTTGGTAGATGTTGGATTTTTTATTCTTCCTCTGAAATGACAGATAATGAAGCTTTATCAACTTCCTTTTATTAAGGCTAAAAACATATCCTATAATAGGATCATAAACATTTAATGAAAATCACAGCTGTACTGAATTTTAAAATTAGGTGAGAATGGGCAAGTAGTTCATAGAAAAGTAAATCAGCGTAACTCATACATTATGGGTTTACAACCCAGCTTGTTTTAATTTAGTTTACCTCTGGCTCTGACCTCTTTCCTGTAGTCCAGACATATATTGCCAATTTCCTAAATGAACCTGGATGTCCAAAATGAGTTGATTTTCCTCCCAAGCACATCTGAGACATGTCAGTGGAGAAAGCTCAAATTTAAGAAGATAGAACAGGATGACTGATCTTCCCTTTATTCTTCCCATTGCTTTCTGGGAAGAAGATTAAAATTCTTATTATTATATCTCTGCCTTAAGTTGTATTCCCCAGAAACAGACTCCCAGAAGATGACTCATGTGAACATGATTAATAGAAAATTTTCCCAGGAAAATCGGGGATATGGGGTGTGTAGCAAGGAAATAGGACCAGTAAGGTAAGAAGGCTAAGGAGGGGTATATTATAAAGCAAAGTTTCATGGAGGGTAATCTTGTCTCTGTTCCAGAGAGGATATCTCTAAACAGTGTGGGTCACACCTCAGACTTATCCTGAACAAGCCACAATGGCTGGAATATTTAAACCCCTGAACCTATCAGTGATTGGATAAGAACTACTCCTGGAAGGATATAAATCCCCAAATACTTCTACCACAGTGGAGCAAAGTAGATTCCGGCAGTCAGGGGCCACCCCTCCAATAAAAAGACACAGTGCTGTCAATGTGAGAATAAAAACACACGTGGAGACGGAGAACCTGGGAATGTAAAAAATTCAGGCAAGCTATGGCAGTGCACTGACTATCTGCTTTAATGTACATACTGGTCACAGTGTAATCTTATTTTCCTAATACCTAACCTTTATCACTTTCCATTTATTTACTCATCATTTTCTTCTCCTTTATTCCTTCTATGTGCATCCTGCAGGAGGGGTGAGGTCCTGGGACATCAATGGCTAGCAGTAGAGTGCCACCACAGGTTGGCACCAAGGTTGCAATTCCTTCCTTCCTCTTTGTTCTACTGCTTAATAAAGTCAGGAGATATACATCGTTGGCCAGCTCAATATTTTAAAAACTTGAATATGAATGCTTTCAGATGAGGTGTTTTTTTTCTAATTCACCAGAATCTCCTAACACTATCAGTTAGGATTTGATTCAACTGCATGTAACAAAAACCCCAAAGTAAGTCATTCTCAAAGTAGGGTTCACGGACCGCATCATGTGGCAGTCAACAGATACTACAGTTCTTTTAAGTCATGAAGAACCCAGTCATCTCTCAGTTTCATGGCATAAGAACGCTGCCTTAGCAGCATCCATCACCTCCTCATTCCAAGCAGCAGGTGTGGAGGAAGATGCAGGGGAGAAGATGCAAGGGACTCATGCAAGATGTTTTTTGTTTGTTTGTTTGTTTTTAAAGAGGATAACACTTTCCAGTTGGTTCATCGTGCAGAACCAATAGTGTGCTGGGAAGATTTGACAAATAGTCCTCCAATCTTCATTGTGTAAGTATGCCTGCTATGGCTGATTTCAAGCTACCAACTCTACTTCGCTGAACAGTGATGGAGAGAGATGTGCACAAGTGACTCTCCCAGCCTAGCCAGCTCCAGCAAATCACTGTCCATGACTAACATATAGCCATCCCTAAATACATGGGAAGCTTCAAAAAGAAGGCATTATTCCAAGGAGTTATGCGCTCAGAGTAAAATTTGAGTATACATTGTTAAAGTTGAAAGGAAGAATGGCTATTGTGCAGACATTGGCTCTTTCTGTTGCAAGATTGCTGTCCTATACCCAACTTAAATTTGTTTGTATCTATCCTTCTTGGACTCTGTAGAAATATATCTTTGTCTGAGATAGTGCCAAAATTCTAGTCAAATGGCTTTCAAAGGCAAATACAGTTGAACCTCAAACAACGTGGGTTTGAACTGTGCAGGTCCACTTATACACACATTTTTTTTCAACCAAATTAGGATTGAAAATACAGTATATGCAGAATGCAAATCCCACACATAACCAAGCACTGCCTTTTCATATACTTGGGTTTAGCCTGCTGATTGCAGGACTCGAATATGCAGATTTTGGCATATGCAGGGGGTCCTAGAACCAATCCCTCTGTGTTCTGAGTGACAACTGTAACTGCTCACAGAAATTGCTAGGCAATATATTATAGATGCCAAAATAGCTCAAAATACATTGCATGTGATCACACATGAAAAGCAGCAAATATCTGTAGATAGATGAAGCTTATTCACTGACTAAAAGGTCATATTTTTGCAGTAGGAAAAAATAGAATATTAAATTGCCCATTTTGTGATGCTGTGATGATTCATGTGGTGTGCTAAGAAGTACCAGCTCCGTTGACTGGCAGACCTGGTTCAAACCACAACTCTTCCACTTAGACTGTACGATTTATTCATATTCTTGAAACTTGTGTCCTCATATGTAAGTAAATAACTACTTAAGCAGAGGAAGCAACATAGTATTGGGTACGTATTTAGTTCACATATATATATAAATTGCTTATAAGAAGGAGCAGCACTAAAAAGGGATGCTACATACAGTTGCATAGTAACTTTCCAAACTAAACATTACTGCTGTTCTGTATATTTGTGAGGTCAGAGTATGTTACCTTAAAGGGCTTTCACTAGCTCACTCTTTAGTTCAAGAATTTCCTCATAGAAAATGAAGCCATTAGAGCTCTCCTGCCTCTTCCTCCTCAGAACATTTTTACTAGTTAACACTTGGAGCAATTTGTAGTCCTCTTTCCTGCTACCTGTCTCAGTGATGGTGGTTCCGAATCTCACAATCTATCTGAATTTCATCTCTTTTCTACGACTGTGGCTAATTTACTGTTGTCGTGGTTATACTACTGGGCTCTAAATTCAGTATAGCTGAATTTGAAGTCAACTCTGCCACCTACTATTTAAATAACTTTAGAAACCTTACTTAATCTCTTTTGTGTCTGTGTGTTCCAATGAAACTGTACCCTTTTTCAAAAACAGCATTATTGAGATATAACTCACGTACCATTCAATTTACCTACTGTAAAATTCACCTACCCCGCAGTTCATTTAACATTGAAAGAGTACGATTCAATGTTTTTAAATATATTCACAGAGTTTTGTAGATCTGACAATCTAATTGTAAAACATTTTTTTCACCCCCAAAGACAATCTATTAGTAGTCAATCCCCATTTCTTCCCTCAACTCTCCCAATTTTTGCAGCCCTGAGCAACCCCAAATCTACCTTCTGTCTCTATAAGTTTGCCTATTACATACACCATACAAATGGAATCATATAATGTTTGCCTATTACATATGTCATACACATTGAATCATATGTGACTTTTGTGTCTGGCTTCTTTCACTCAGCATAACATTTTCATGTTTCATCCAAATAGTAGCATTATCAGTACTTCACTTTTTTAATTACTGAGTAATAGTTGTTTTTTATTACTAAGTAATTGTTGTTTTTCTGTCTAGTTGTTCTATTATTGAAAGTAGAATTCAAGTTTCTAACTATTATTGTTGAATTTTCTATTTTTTCCCTTCCAACCTATCAGTTTGCTACATATAATTTGGAGCTCTGTTATTAGGTACACATACATATATATATACACACACACATACATCTATATATGTACACATACATATATGTACACATACACATATATGTACACATACACATATATGTACACTTACATATATATATATATATCCTGATAGATTGGCCCTTTTTTTGTCATTTAGTGACAGTTTTTATGTCTAGTAAAATTTTTTGTTTTAAAGTCTATTTTCTCCAATATTGTCATAGCCACTCCAGCTCTTTTATGACTGCTATTTGCATGGAGTATCTTTCTCCATCCTTTTACCTTCAACCCATTTTTTAATCTTTGAATCTAAATGGTGTCTCCTGTAGACAACATATAATTTGGTCTTGGTTTTGTTTTGTTTCTTTAAATCATAGCTCTACAAGTGATTACAGAGGCAGATGGTGGCTTCCCCTTGTCTTCTTGGTTTGATCTTCTCAATGTGGAACTTCAACCCTTTGAGTGAGCTGAGCCTGGGGAGTGTATGCAATCAAGGCCTCAGTATTCTATGTCTAGAGTGCCTGGGTTAGAGCTTCTGCCCTACAGATGGGGCCTGCATGGGGAGTAGACCCTCAGTCCACTCAGCCACACCTGCTTTTACAACATGAAGTTGAAAGGAATGAGAACTTCTGGTAGCCTACTCCTCAGGGGAAGATATTGTAGCCCTGGACAGGGAGTTGGAGAAATAGAGAGTTCCTGTATTAGGTGCATATGCTGAGGCAGAGTTTCCACAACACCAAGCTGAATAATGAAGGAAGTCACAGTTCAAATACCACATACTCTTATTGTTCTTATTTAAATTTAGTGCATTTTCTTAAATGAATATTTCTACATTTTTTTGTATGTCTGTAAAACAATTTCCGGATATTTAAATGAATGCTTTTTATACTTTTCAGCAGTTAAACTGCTTCATGGTGAGCCTTTCTTCAATTATTGTGGAGATCCTGCTCTCTAACCTCGTTAAGCATCACTTTTCTCATCTGTAGCATTTAGTTGATAATAATAATGGTTATATGAAGATTAACTGATATGATGCTATAAATAATCAGAATATGCCACTCCAATCTATACAATTTTGGCATAATGATTATTTTGAGCTGAAGGCAATTAAGAAAAGGCAACAGAAAAGCACTCTGCCCTTCCCCTACTTGCCTAAAATCTGAGTATACATCTCCCTTGGGAAGGTGTCTCCTTCTCTCATACTAGGAAAGGAAGAACAACTTTTATAACCAGAGATGGAAACAGCACCAAGAAAAATTTGCATAAACAAAATCTTATTAAATAGCCTTTGTCTTCCATTATTTTCTGCTATATATTTACTGCCTGTAAAAGTCCAAATTTATTTTCGTTTGTTTTATCACTTCTCCATAATTTATTGATTTTTATTAGGATATTATGTAATCCCTTCCATTTCAACCACTTTTTTTGATCATTATTTCTTTCTATGAAGGCCTCTATGCATATCAAAATTAAAATGTGAACATCAAATAAAATTTGTATGCCTTCTCTCCTGTTAATCTGTGTTTTGTCAGATAAAATTAACAGGTCCCAGCTGCTTAATATTCTTCCTCTATTTTAACAAAATTATCTATCAATACTGTTTTTATTTACCAAAGAATCAACAGCAATGTATTACAGAATAGAAAAAAATAGAAGATCTGGTCCTCAAGCTATAGAATGTTCTATGTGTGTATATACTTGAATTTTAATTTCAGTTCTTTTTCAGGAACTCCTAATGAAATTTTGAATACTCTGTTTTACTGCACAAAATCACTCCATATTTGGTCTTGTTTTTTAACTTCACATTGTACAAAATGATCAAATATGGAACTTATTCTAATAAGGAAGCAGCTTTCCCAAGGGACAGTACTGTTTTCTTTATGTGAAAGGTAATAGAGAAAATAGTCTTGAAACAAATTCCTGGCACAGGAACAATTGAACTATATGCATCAATATATGTGACATCGAGACAAAATGTTCTACAACCAGGAGGTAGTTCCATCTCGCTTCTTGGAATGCTAAAACTCTATTTGACCCTGGAACAAAATGGAATGGAAAACAACCAGTTATTTTTTTAAAAAAAGATTCACATTGTAGCTTCTCGTGACTCATTTAGCAATTGAACTTGACCAAACTGGTTCTGGCTGTTCCTTTTTTTGCATTAGCAAATCAAATCCAAAGTAAGCTGGTCTTGATTTCTTTACTAGACTAAACTTGTTATTTTTAGTTATCTAAATGAATTTGTACTCATTCATCTGCAATTTCTTGCACAAACAACTCATATATGTTTGTAACAATACAATCTGAGCTAGAATGAGTTAGAAACATTCCATAAGAACTTTATGAAAATTCTTTTTGTAGATGTACTCCCAACTTTTAAAACAATTTTCATGATGTTTTTGAGAAAATCTGCTTAAAAATCCTTCACCAGTTTTACTGTTTGATACATAATTTATCTGACTTTAAACCATTTGCTCTTATTTCTATGCAAATAATAGTGGAAGAGGTATTGTATTAAGCTATGGTGAGTTGTGAACAATTTAGTTTATTGTATTATTTCCAATCATGCAATTGTTCAGAGAAGTCTTTGGTCAATTAAGGAAGCGATTAAGAGCAAAGGAAATTGAGAATAGTAGTCAATGGACTGGTCTTTCAATACTGGATAAATGTCATCATGGAAGATTACATAGACTCCAAAAAGAAAAGTAGGAATTTACCCTCTCACAACTGTCTTAGTTCAGGATGCTATAACATCCTCCACTCCCCACCAAATTCATATGTTAGAATTTCAACATATGAATTTGGTGGAGAGGGGAGGACACAAACATTCAGTTCATAACAACAACTGTCCCCATATCAATATAGAATCTCAGCTATACCACATTAAAGTTTTGAAGTATATAACGTATTTGAAGATATATCAAAATACCTCAGTCATGTGTATGTCCAAAAAGCCTCTATGATAGTTTGTCAGGGGCATTGATGCAGTGCCATTTAAAGAGAACCTGACAGCTCTTTAAAGCTTCAAAACAAACATGAATAAAATGAGTAGCATCGAAGAATCTAGTATAAGACGTAGGATTATTTTTCAACGGTACTTTCACATAGGTTAACAAACACACATCATTTATTTATTCTAGTTATGTCCCCATTTTTATTTCTAACACCGGTTATTTGTACCTCCTGTTTTTTGTTCTTAATAAATTTTGCCAGTCTCAACTAGTTTTTTTGTTGTTGTTGTTAATCTTCATTTTTTATCATTCAATTCATTAGTTTGTGCATTTGTACACTGTTTTCCACTTTCTTGATTTTATTCTACTGCTTTAAATCTAACTTTCTAAGTTCAATGCCTAACTCATATTTTTCTGTCTTGTTTTCTCTTAGATATGTATAATGAGCTAAAAATGTCTCATTAAGAAATTCTATAATAGGATCCCACAAATTTCTAGTGTAATGTATTCACTGAAATTCAATTCTAATGTCATAATTTACATTACTATTTCTTCTTTGATCCAAAGTTGTTTATAATTTAATTTTTTAGTTTGCCAAGATAAGAGTAAGATATTTCTTTCCTTACTTATTTTATTTATTGGTTGCATTTTGGTCTAGAAAATCATTCTACATCATATCGATTTTTTATTATATATAGAGCTTTCCTCTGAGGGTGACGGGTAGATTATTTTTGTAAATATTCTATATGCACTTGAAAGAATATGTATTCTCTATTTCTTTTGAGAGCCTATAAATTGATCATTAGAATAAGCTTTTAAGTGTGTTATTTAAAATTTCCTAATCATTACCACTTTTGTTTACCATAATTTATTGATTTTGAGCAAGGTGTTAAGTTATCCAACTGTATTTTTTTCATATCAACCTGTCCATTTTTACCTTATATATTTTGAACCAACATTGTTATATGCCTACAGACTGAGAAATATTTTATATTTCTGGTGATTTGAAAGTTATTATAATTACGGGAGTCTCTGTGAGTCTGTTGTGATTCTGGAATCTTCAATGCTCAATTAAACTCCTTTAAATTAATTTGGCTGAAGTTTTTTTTTTTTTTATCAGAGGGTGTCAGAAGCGGGATCTGAAGTGGAGCTTCTAGTGACCCCAGGAGCCCTGAGTGAACACGCAAGGCACCTGCAGGACCCACCGGTGTCCATTGATCTCTCAGAGCCGCTGGGGATCGTGGGTAAGCTCTCTTGCAGATTTCACAGCTCCATGGATTCCTGTTTTGAGCTCTCCAAGTTTCTTTACGCAAATTTCTGATCCAAACTGGGTTTGAAGTAACGACAGAAACTGGACTGGGTCCAGGAATGGATTTGATGTGGGAATTAACTAGCTTAGATCCAGTTAAGACGTAAGATCCAGGCCTCTTATGTCTGAGTGGGTCAGAAAGGAGTTGGTAGTAAGCAGTAATATTGCAGGGATTATAACATTTGTCTTTTGAAAATTCACAGGGATTTTTGAGTTCTACCCCTTTGTTTCATTTTTCTTGCAAGCTTAGGTAGGAAAAATAATTGGCTAAGTTAATTGAGAGAACCTGAGAGTAAAGCCAGTATTTTAGGTAAAAATGGGACCCTTAATTTCTGGAAAACTGAGTTCCTTCTGGCTTATACATTAGGCCTGGAAGGCAGTGAAGTCTTACAGAAACAGCAAAATCCTACTAAAGATAACTTACTGTGGAACATTCCAAATTAACAACAATGAATTAAAGTACATTTAAAAAATGAGGACGCTCGGTAAAGTCCCTTTTGGCTAAGAATGAGTTTGGCACTACAGCATGTCAACCGCTATTCTGTTTGGAATAATCTGCCTTGCACTCTTTGCTGTCAGCTGTGGGTGACAGGATTAGGCATGTACAGGATCATGGGACATGGGGAGCTTTTTCATCCCTAAAAGGGGAAACTTGAGAGATGATAGGACTGCTGGAAAAGATCCCTTTGCTACCCAGAAGCAACTGCCTGAACTTTTCTGTGTTGCTGCAATGGGTGGGTCTTTCTTTGGCCTCCCTGGTCATTTTGCCTTCCCCACCCTGCCACAGGTAATGCTTTTCTCTCTCATCTTTCCCTTTCTTAACTTTTCTATTACTTAAGGCAACCATCTTGCGTAGACACCACGTGTTGAAGCTCCTGGTCAGAGCTTGGGTTAACAATGATGGGGCCTAACTAGGGGCAAATTTAAGCCTTGCCAGTTTGATATTGGGTGCTAAGCAGAGTGGCTAATGTCTGTGTTTTATCACACATATTTTACTCTGGCCAGAAGAAAAAGGCAATTTTCCTTTATGATGCCACTTGGCCCCAGCACAATAGTGTGGCAAGCTGAGTCACTGGGGCCGCTCAGGGAAAGGGAACCCAGAAGCCTGGCATGCCGGCAAAAGGGTAGGAATTTCTTGCCAGTCAGATTCTGGCTTCTCTGTCTGTGTGCAAATGGTTGAATGAATGGTAAAAATCACTGTTTATCTCTTCTGTAAAGTTTTGATTAATGCAAAAAGTAATTCTGAGGCGAGCCTTAAACTTATGCATTTGTGTTCTTTTTTCTGGGTCGAGGGGTACCTTAGGATAAAACATGGGCTTAGGACCACATAAGCTCACTGATCAAGATGGCACAGCAAGTTGGTCAATAACAAACTCTCCTGCAGATCCCTGAAACAAACAAAAAAACTGGATGGGGTCTCCATCTTGTTTTATGTCCTTGAGAACGTAACCTTGTAACCATGTGGCAGTATTTTCTCTTGGTCTCCATCTTCCATAGCACAGGAATTTTTGGGTTTATGTCATAGTTAGCTGTAAAAATTATCTTGAGTAGTTAAAAGGCTTCGCAAGCTCAAAATTAACTACTCTAGACTCCTTCTGGGAAAGACAATAGATACGACCCTGTGCTATAACTCAGTAGCTGTGATTTTGGCCTTGTACACTGGTGGTCCGGGTGTGGTTCCCTGCTTAGGAAGTAAGTCCGTTTTGGTTTAATATCTGCATAGCCTTGTCTAGTCTCTTCTTCTCCACAGACTATCTTAAATTTTCCTTTCTCTGAGCACCTGGAAGGTTACATTTGGTAAAGTTTAAAAGCCAGAAATATCAGCTGTTAGGCCTGGCTAAAATCAGGTAATAAGAAATTTTGAAAGGACTTCATTAAAGAGTGCTATGGTTAAAAGTCAGCTTAATTACAAGTGAATATTCAAGCTCTAACTTCCTGGAAAAACAGAAGGCATCAGAAACTGCTTTTCTGGCCCTGTTCTTCCAAGGGCTCCACCCAAAAGCCAATAACCAATTAAGAAACTTAAAAATTGGCAAATGAAAAATCTTACAATTACTGTACTAATCTTCTTCTGTCTGTCTGGGTAACTATGTATGTGTTGTGTGTAATGTTTATATAAAATAGCTCTAATTAATGAATTGACAAACAAAAATAAGCACTTAAATAAAATATTTTGAAAGCAAAATAAAACTGCAATGTCTTTTAGTTCATGTAACTTTAGTAATTTTGGGGAAATAAAAACAGCTTTAAATATTATTGATAAAATAAAGACATTTTTATCTAAATTATGCAGATCAGATATGAGGTTTGCTAAATGCTTTAAGGTCATAAACTGCTTCAACTTTTGAAAATTGTTCAATTTATTTTGGAAACATTAAATTCTAATTAAGTCCTGGGCTTATATGGAATTAGCCATGGCCCTAGCTATACAAAGAAGGTTATAAAGAAAAGAGATACTATATAAGAAAGGATATTGTATGGTAAATTCTTGTCCTAAAGTAAAATGACTGATTGTTTAAAAAGAGGGATGTTTAGAGCAAGTCAGAAAGTCTAAACATGTCATACATGGTCTGTGTAAGTCATGAAAGAATTTATTAAAAGAAATGTGTCCCAGAAATGTTGTACAGTTTAAAAGTGATTATGCTAAATGCTTCATAAAATGCCACTGTGACTCTTAACTGTACAGCTTGCCTGTTTTACAGCTAGGTAAGACCTGTGACACGTGGAGTTAGATGCTGGAAAGAGTCGGACCTTATCTGCATTTCTGCCTGGGTCCTAGGCTCCATACCTAGCACATAATTAAAATCCCTCATTTACCAAAGTTTTTGCCAAAAGTAAAAGTCACTAAGAGTTAATATTGTAACGTGTAATTGAGGCTACTGAAAAAATAAGTTTACATGCAAGGTGTGTAAGGAGAATGAACTGTGTTTTTTGTAAGAGATTATAAGAAAGTACAGAAATGTAAATGTTTGCCTAGGTTAGAGAGTTAAAGGATTGTTTTAAATTAAATAAAGTTTGAACAAGTTGTGGATGGCTTATAAAAATTAATTATAAGAGATTCTGTGTATGAACATATTAGCTAAAGTTAAAATGGCATTATTCAGGTTTTTTCCCACAAATTGGAAATTGGAATAGTAGCACAACAGAGTTTTCTTAGAACATTGTTCTGCTCTGAGAAAAAAATTGTAAAGGGTTATAAAAGGTTTATAAAAATCTTACCTTATGGTCAAACTAATTAAAACTGAATAGATTTATAAAATGTTATTTAAAAACTAGCTTAAACATGAAAAATACACTAATGGAAACACAAAATTTGGTTTTCTCTTTTAAAAAGGATTTGTATGTAATATTAAAAGATAATGAAAGGTTTTTGTTTACCTTTTAAGTAAACTACAAAAGACAAAGGGGGAAAGGGAAAGAAAGGAGACAGTCAGTTGGCTTCATGCTATCTCCACTTGGTCTTATTTGGAAAGCTGAGTCTCCTCTCTATCTGAATAATGTTTTCTCCTTTTAAAAGTTTTCGAGTTATCATTTTGGCTAAATGAATGACTTTTGGTAACCTAAGATTATATTTTGTAATATTCAATGTTTTATACTTTTGGTATTTAACAAACCTTTCAAAATCAAGCTCTAGATTATCATGCTAAATCAGCCAATACTAAAATTGTTTAAATAAACAACATGACGGAACTCCATGGTCTGTCAAATTACCTACAATAGCCCATTAGTTATCAGTGCTATGCACCTAAATTGGAGAAGCAACTGTTATTCAAGAGGATGTAAGTCCAGTGTTAAGCATGGACTCATGAAGAATGAGGATGGCTGCCTTGTCCGTCCTGAGTTCTTAAAACTTTTGTTATTAAAGGTTCTATATTCTATGACCTGTCATGGAAAAGATAAAATAATCCAAACTGAATATATTGATGTGGTGACTTATAAATTGCAGAGATGGTTTAAAGCCAATGTTTGGTTCCATATTGCTGGGAAGACAATCAAAGCTTCACGTACATTTAGCTACCTCATGGGCCATTTTAACATTTATAAAGGGATTTCATTCAATTATCACTTTCAGTGCATGTTTTCTGGTTGTATGAAAGCTTTCTCATGCAAGAGGGCTAATGTTATAACAGTAGATTACTATGATACAGTTTATTTTCACCAGGTAAAGAAAGCTTTCTATGGTCCACTGAGGGCAGTCCTTTCACAATCTATAACCCAAAAATTGGATCTTCTGAGAACATCAGAGAAAGACTGTCCTTGCCGCCCACACTACAGCAAAACTTTGGAGTCTTCAACCTTGGGTTCATAATCTCACAACTGAGAAGGGTCCCTCCACACTCCTGAAACTGTAAACCCATTGGAACCCTTAAGTTAAAACTAACCAGGAAAGTTTTTACCCAGAAGAAGATAGCATCCTTGATATGAACAGCTTTTCCCAACATCACAGATCAAAACTTGAACTATCACAAGACTTATCTTTGAATATTTTTTCCTTGTTTATGTGTCTATGAACGATAGAAATGAAAGGGGGTCTATTATGTGCACTTATAGGGCATATTTTTATTTGTGAAGAATTTTGCAGACAGCCTTATACATGAATAAACATATATATATATAAAAAACACTTATATTTAAGTTTATTCATGAATATGTAAAGTTTATTCATATATATATATATAGATTTTTTTTTTTTTTTTTTTTTTGAGATGGAGACTTGCTCTGTCACCCAGGCTGGAGTGCAGTGGCATGATCTCGGCTCACTGCAACCTCCATCTCCCAGGTTCAAGCTATTCTCCTGCCTCAGCCTCCCAAGCAGCTGGGACTACAGACACACACCACCACGCCCAGCTAATTTTTGTATTTTTAGTAAAGACAGGATTTCACCATGTTGGCTAGGATGGTCTTGATCTCTTGACCTCATGATCTGCCCACCTTGGCGTCCCAAAGTGTTGGGATTACAGGCATGAGCTACCATGCCTGGCTTAAACTTATATTTTAATAGGTAAAAGATGAAGGCCCAATGTGGGTGAGAAACTGGTGGCACAAGCATTGCCTCATAATCAGTCAAAAATCCTCTTAACCCACATCATGGATTAAAGAGAACATTGTCAGGAGGCCTTCACTCTTCTAAAAGACATCATTTGTTAGGTCCTTTTTCCATGGTTTAGAATAAAAGAGGCAATAATTAGAAATGTCACCCTCACAGTAGGTTCTACAGCAAATTCTACTTTAAAGGCTATAGATGCACAACAGACTTTAAATTCTCTCGTGAGAGTTATGCTAAATAATAGAATTGGCTAAACAGAAAAGTACCTGTGCAGCTGCTGACAGTCGTGGCCTATGGAGAAATACATCAAATGTAGATTATAAAAATTCAGTTGAAGGGGATTAATGAAAAGACCACTTAATCAAGTGAGTTGACTCTTCATCTGGCTCATTCTTTAATCTATTTAATTTTATATGGTTTGGCTTATGGGGAACCTGGCTAAGGAGCATACTCCAAACTCTTGGTATTATCCTCCCAATAGTCATAATAGTCTCCCTGGTGCGCTGTATTCTCTCAAAGGTTTTAAATGTTTGCATGCAGCCATCTGTGGAACATCAAATGGTCTCCAACTGGAATGACAAAAGCTGAAAGAAAAGTGTGATCACAAAGATGCCATAACCTATGAATAATGTGCTGAAACTGGAAATCCAAAATGATGGTAACTGAGAGTGGTGCTAAGGCCCTAAATTTTGGTCAGACTTTCACCTGAGAACGTGGCCAAAAAGGGGGAATTTTTTAAAAAACAAAATTATGGGAGGCCTTTAATTTGGACTGAGCTCATGCACTAGTTCCCAACAAACTAGACAAAACTAAAATGGAGTCACTCGTGCTAAATGTGACATTAATCAAACAAGGCTTTAAGAAAACACATAGATCCTAGAATAGACCAGTTTTTTTTTTCCTGTAAACAGAATGTTCCAGCATAAGGAGCTACTCTCTACTCAGTCCTTATTCTCTCCTTGCAAAACCCACTGTTCTACTGTTTCCCAGTGAGTTTCAAAACCATGTAAGTACATTTACGATAGTGATAATAACATCAATGACTAAAGTTTCAGTCAGTCTCTCAAAATTGAGAAAATGACCAAAAGGGGGGAATTGTTAAAGCGAACTAAATATGACCTGAAAAAGACTCCATACTTCTATATTTGAGTCCTTGTTGATGTACTGTAAACTAGCTTAATAGTCAGACAAAATTGAAAACCTAAGTTAATAGTATGCACCTGTAACAATGGCTGAGTGTTGGCCACCAGTGGCCATACTTCAACCACTCATAGACTGCTGAATGCTCAACCTACGTTCAAATAAGGCAAACGCCGAGCTGTAACCAATCTCACTATGTCTGTACCTCTCTTCCGATTCCTGTACCTCACTTTACCTTTTTTGTCTATAAATTTGTTCTGACCATGAGGCACACCTGGAGTCTTCATGAATCTGTTGTGTTTCAAGGGCTGCACAATTCACAAGTCATTCATCACTCAATTAAACTCCCTTAAATTATAAAAAAAGAAAGTTATTATAATTACATACCCTATTAACCCTAATAATTTCTTTTCTTAAGGTCTGTTTTCTTTGATATTAATATACCTGTGCCAGATTGTTTTTGCTAATTACTTTGTGATATCTCCTTTTCTATTCCTATACAATTATATTTTAAGTGAATTGTTTATGCAATCAAAGTTTAAGTGGCTCTCTTATAAATATCATGAATATAGCTGGGCTTTCATGAAACTCTAGGTTGAGAATCTGTCATTTAGTGAAAAAATTTTACCAGCATACATTATCATGATGCTATCCAGTGTATTTGGATTTATTTCTAATATATTATTTGAACTTTCTGTTTACCATGCATTTTTGTGCCTCTTTTTTCCACCCTTCTTGCTTTCCAGTAGGCTGATAATTTTTATTTCTTCTTTTTTTACTCCACTTATTGTTTAGAGGTGTATTAGTCTATTCTCATGCTGCTAATAAAGATATATCCAAGACTGAGTAACTTATAAAGAAAAGAGGTTTAATTGACTCACACTTCTGGGGAGGACTCAGGAAACTTACAATAATGGCAGAAGGGGAAGCAAATATGTCCTTCTTCACATGGCAGCTGCAAGAAGAAAGAGTGCCGAGCAAAGGGGGAGGCCCCTTATCAAACCATCAGATCTTGTGAGAACTCACTATCACAAGAACAAGATGGGGGAAACTGCCCCCATGATTCAATTATCTCCACCTGATCCCTCCCAAGACATGTGGGAATTATGGGAACTACAGTTCAAGATGAGATTTGGGTGGGGACACAGCAAAACCATATCAAGAGGTATATTATTTTTCTATACTTTTAATGTTTATTCTTTATAACATGTTTACTTGCTTAATAATGTTTAAAGGTAATCATTATACAGAGGGGATACTTAGTTCATTTTTATTATTTCAAACAATAGATTATTAGGTAGTTCTATATGTACTACACTTAAGCAGTCCTATATGTTCTGATACAGAGCAATCTCTAATTATGGGGTTCAATAAGAAAATTCAAGGAACATTTATGTGTGTGTAATATGTTACTTTTTTGCATGGATATATATACACACACATAACTATATGTGCAAATAAATGAATAGGAACAAAATATCTTTCTAAAAGTACACCTATGAAACTGGTAACAGTGTTCATTGGGAACAGTGTTTGCTTCTGGAGGGAAGAAATAGGTACATATGGGACCAGTGTAAGAAGGAAAATGCTTCTCACTGAATACCCTTTGTACACATTGAATTTTGTATAACATACATATATTACATTTACAAAAAAGGCAATAATAATTTTTTAAGAGTTAATATTTCTTCTCCAGAACAATTCAAGGGACTTAAAATGTTTTAAACTCAACTTTTCTTATTTTACATCCTTCTTAGTATCTAATGTATCAGTTAGAGATTGCTGCTTATCTGAAAATCACAAAATTCCAGGAGCATTCAACAAGAAGCAATCATTTATCACTTTTTGGCTCAGCTGGGCTAGGCTAGACACGGCTGGACTGAACATTGGGTCCAAATTCTGCAATGGGTCCAGGTCTGTTTCCAATATCTCTCATCTTCCTTGAACTAGTGGCTACCTGAATCATACTCTTATTGCAGAAAGCTGAAGAGTAAGAACAAATGCAACAGATATGCACATTTCAAGCTTTTTTTCTCTCGGTACTTCTGTTAACATCCCATTGACCAAAGCAAGTTACAAATCCAAGTCCAATATTTATGAGTCAGAGAACTATATTCCTCCCATGGCTATGAAGGGTGGAGAGTGAGTGAATACTTGCTGAATAATAATCAAATCTATCACACCTGGTATTATAGCTCTTCTTTGCTTTGAAATATCCCCCAAATTAGTCTCTTTTCAACACTTGATATTTACTTCGATTTTCCTAAATCTTTATCAATCTATTTGCCCAGGATTGCTCCTTGCATTCTATTTTTTTTTTACTTTATTCAATTTCCTTCTTAGTAAAATAAATATTTTAGTACAGAGCCTTTGCTGTGAATTCTTGAGTATTAAACTCTCACTGTATTTGTCTAGAACTATGTCTTGAATGATTACTTAGCTAGCTACAAAGCAGAAATGGCTAGAACTTAGACTTAAATAATTAGGTAGGTAGTTAATAGTACTAAAACATAACTTGATTTCATAACACTGCCAACTTCTTTGGCAAAAGTTAGATGTAGGGAATGAATGAACCCTAGAACATGAAATAAACACATCTTGGTGTACTCAGACAAATCTGGGAACTTGGACCCTGTCAAATTTCTCCGAACCTCCCTTCCAAGCAGAAACACTCACTTCTTCCCTGCCTGAGAAGACAACCATTATTTTGATTCTAGGCTTTAGTAACATCACTAGAGTAGTTACTTTGCAAAATAAAGCCCATTCTTCTCAACACTTACCTTCCAATAGTCTTCATTGCCTCCAGACCTATAACTAGAGGCAAATCCAAGCATGCCCCACGGGAAAGTACAAAGTGTAACCACACCTAATAATCTCTGAAATTTTGCTAATTTATGTTAATGAAGTTCTGAGGAATACAAATTCTAACAGTGTCAGGCAAATGATATGAAACGAAACACTGGACCAGACCAAAGTTATCAGTATAATTTATGTCTCAGAAATTCTGAGTGTAATGTACAAGCTTCAACAACAGATTCTAAAAGTCAGATTTTTTTATTTTTTAATTTTAATTTTAATTTTTGCTTAACTGAAACTTGGATCTTTGACAGATTATGGTTTAATGAGGGTGAGATTCTAGAACTTTTATTTCATAACATAGAGGAAATAATTGAAAAGATTAGGAAGATGGGATGTGGAAGTACATATGTCGTATGTGTCTTGCATACCCACCTTCCCGTGATTTCTCACAGGAGAGCCCAGAGCATGCTCCCTTCTTTAAGACATTGAGAAATGCAAGAGAGGAGATCAGTAGCATCTTTGAATAGCTCTGTAAAATCTAGCCTATGGAGGCCTGGGAAAATGGTGTAAATGCCATCACTGAAATGTACTTCCTGATTTCAAAGGGTATAGTGAGATCTCGAAGTGCCAGATAGGTACAAATACCTAAGAGAAAGCAAAGATACAGATTGAGTGGCCAACACCAGACATGCATCTTATATTTTAAGACATCTGAGAGTTTTCTTAACAAGGTACCATGACCCCAATACACACACACAGTCTGGTTCTCGCTCTTAAGATGGCATTCTTGACCCTGTTATTGATGTGAAAAATACCTCAAAGGAAATATTGAGACAGTTTGGTAACCTGTAATAAGATCTTAAGTGGTACCCTCTCTGTTGCCCCAAAATGGGTAACTAGGACCCAAAATTTAGGGGAAAAAAGCCTTAAGTAACCTTATTCTCTAAATATCATAGTAATAATTGAGTCCATTGTAAGAACTAGATACCCATTTTGAAGATAAGAGGCAGCTGAACCAGCAATCCTCTCTCTTCTTCCCAACTGTCATTCCAGCTGCACCCGGCCTCATGATCTGTATAAACAGAAAACACAGGAGGAATGAAGTATGGTGGTTTTCATGTATCCTCCCCCACCATAGGTGGAAGAAGACAGTAGGATGGGAGGGGCATTTACCTTCCCAAAGGCCAACAAGAGAGGAATTCAATGAAAAATCATTCATGCAAAATTAGGAATACTTGCTGGAAGTAGAAAGTGACATCTTAACCAGTTTAGTCAATGGATTTGTTGTTTTTCCCTGAGCCTACCAGAACCAAGAAAAAATATTATTGGAAAATAATAATAGTAGGTTAGAGACAAGGAGGCAACATATCAGCCAGTTTTTCATTTCTTTTCTTTTCTTTTTTCTTTTTTTTTTTTTTTAACCGTTTTTCATGGCAGGGATGCCTAAATTTCCTGAGTCAAGAAACACAAATAGAAGATAGCCAGGTTTGAACTATCTTACTGGTGTATAAGAAAACCTGCCAGATGGGGGGACTATTAGCAGAAAGCAGTCATAGGGGATAACAATGGGCACTGACCAGTGTCAGTGCAAGGAGCTCCAGAAGGATGGAAACTTCTCCAAATGTCATTAATGATTAGCAAAGTTTTGACCATTAGTTGAAAGCAGTGATTCAAAAAGAAAACTTTTTTCTTTTTTTAATGTCTGTGCCAAATTGACTTCAGAAGCTTCTGCTAATACATTGTAAGTCAATAGAATGTTGAAAGTGAGTGAGATAGAGAAGAAATAAAGAAGCATCTGAGTACTCATATTTGAGTGATTTGGAAAATGATGATTCTCCTGACCAAAGGAGAGGGAGGGAGAGGCCTACTTGGGAGGGGGCTGGAAGAAGTTGGGTTTTAGACATTTGACCTCAAGGAGTGCTGGGATATTTCCTAATGGAAATATCCAGAAAGTAACTGGAAATGTACTTTTAAAAGGGGTAAAAAAGAGGTCAAAAAGGACAGATATGGTAGACATTCAGAAAGAGATGATCACCAAAAATATAAAAGAGAATAAAATCTTCATGGTAAGGTGCTCATTAAGCACACGCAGACATCTCTCCAAGTCATAATGCAGGGTTCCTTTTGTCTCCTTTAGGACATAACAGAAAATTAAAATATTTAAATAATGCATTAAAGTAATGATGGAAAAATCAAAGCAGAGTGGCCTGTGCCCTTTAGCTACTCTGATTACTTCATTAATGAAACACTAAACTATTACATTTGATGATAAGTATTGTATTTATAATAAAGTCTCCTGCTTTTTATGAAAAGGACATGCCTTTCTTTACAAGAAAGCCAAACTTTGTTGAAAGATCCTGTCACTTGATAACTCCAGTTTTGCTGTTTAAACAGCCTGGATTTGTCCTTAATGACCAGACAAATGTCTGTCACTGTAAAATTAGGCAAGTCAAACTTTTAACTTTTGGAAAGTTCAAGTTAACGTCCTGAGAACCATGCTTCACAGGACTGAGGGGACAAAATGGATAAGGGCCTAATTTCCCAGACGTATAATTTCTCTACACCAAAAATGTTGTATTTATTTTCTTCTGTAAATTTGGCTTATATGACTTGAACTTCATTCATAAAAACTAAAAAAGATTAGGGTGTCCATTCCAAACAGGACAAGTGTGTGCATCTGGATGTTCATGAGATTTAATAAAGCATGCCCTAATGTGAATAAAGAAAAAAAAATCATCTTTAGTCTGAAAGCATGGGTGTTTTCCCCCCTGTGGCACTTTATGACACTTGGCAGCTCATTATCACACTTCACAGAGTCTCGTGTCAGCATGTCAGATTTCTCTAAATTTTGACAGAATTAAAGTAGTGCCGTTTGATATAATTGATATTGTACAGTTAATCAGGCAGTGGCTCCATCACAGAGTAACATTCTCAAAAGGCTTAATTACTGAACTGTGAAGATTTACTGCCATCTGGAAGTTCCTCTCCAAAGTTCTGTTCCTGAATTTTATGTAGAGTTCACAAAAATAACTTGGTCCATTTAGAAATCATGCCCTCGATTTGGAAATTAAAATTGTTATTTTTGGAATCTCATTTGGCCTAGAGATCATAGAAGCCTTATGAAAAATAAAGGAGCAATGGCAAATGAGAGAAAAGGAAATAAAAGTGGAAGCTCTGGAAATTATTTTCTTTATGTAACGTTTAAAAGGGCAGACTCTGGAGCCAGATGGCTTGATTTCAAACCCCATTTCTGCTACTTACTAATCATGTGACCTTGGGCAAGTTAGTTAAACTGTCTGTAAAATAAGGATATGAATAGTGCCTACATGATAGCATTAGAGTCAAAATTAAATGTATTAACAATTGAAAAGTAATCAGAACTGTGCCTGGCACTTTGTAAGAGCAATGTTAAGTGTTTGCTGTCATTATTATTAATATTTTTAAATTACTCTGTCCTCATGATTGTTCTCACTTTAAGAGACAAACATATCGTTTGAAAAACTTCCCCTGGGATAGTAAACTTCTTGTAACTGAAGACTAATAAATTAAGTGTAAAGTAGCAGCATCATTTGTCAGGAATCTTATAGCTGCGGTTTCTTTTGAGTAAAAGGTTGAATTGGATTCCCTCTAAATTCATCTTAATCTAAGAGTTTTTGTTTTATAGACTCTGTAAAATCAATTATAATAAATAAGGTAACTGACAAGAAATTTCAGAAATAGAGGCTTTAATCCAGAAGAAACATTTATTCATTATCTTCTATTCTGTGAATCAATACCTATAAAGAAGAAGGAGGAGGGGGAAGGAAAAGGAGGAGGAAGACAGAAGAGGAAGGAGAAAAAAAGGAAGAATCAGTGTTATGATGGGAGTTCTCTATTGGTAGGAAGATAGAAATAATCCCTAGAGAGGAAATAATGTCTTTTATATCCTGAGTAGAACCCCAGTAGAATATAGTGAGACATACAGAAAAAAAGAAAAGATAAAAAGAGGTATATAAAATTTGTTCATTCCCAATAATGAGGAAAATATTGATTTAGACAAAAAAGAATTGGTTTTATAAAATCAGGTCATATATTGGCAATATAGCCAGATTTTCCATTTAAAATGCACTGTGAATATTTTGGTATCATTATATATTCTTCTATTGTATTATTATTATTATTTTGGTTAGAGATTCATAGTGTTTCATTGAGCAGACATATCACAACTTATTTAACAAATCCTGAATTGATGAAAATTTACATCGTTTTTATTAGTTTAATGAGATGAATGTTCTTATGACTGTAATACTGGACACCTTTTAAGTACTCCTTTAGATCCTCTTGACCTTATATGTCTTTATTTCAGACACTTTGTGACAATCAATACTGCAAAAGCTCTGACCAGCTTCTTGGCTCAGGCACCTATGATTAACCTCTTTCCCCTCATCCCAGGAATTCTCCATTGAGTCTAAGACGTTAGATTCTAGGGAACCAGTTGGTGTCCACAGCCCATGGGGTGGAACTTTGACCAATGGGAATGAAAACTGAGGGATACATGCTTATTACCTTTCTCTCCTGGGATGGACAGACCTGATATGCATTTTATATGGTTTCTCAGATGGTCCCACTGGATTTAGCAACATATGCATAAAGCCCTTGTTTCAGGTTCTTCTCTCTGGGGAAAACATATCGTGAAAGATGGTACCAGGAATAGGCTTGGAAAGCAGACCCTCAGAAAAGGGTTTTGAAACTGGATTACTTAATGTTTAGATATTAATAAGAACTCCCTCCTCCCCTACTAGTGGTAAGAACCTCTGTTATTCAATAACATCACAATTATGAAGACTTTCTCCTTCAGCTGATTAATATGAGGTATAGGTAGAAGGTGAGACATCTGAATGGTATGGGAGCCATGATAACTAGAGTGATTATAAGGATTTTGGTATAGGCTAGTTTTTGTTGAGTGTGTTGGAAGCCTTGAAAAAAAAGAAAATGAAGTCTCAGAAGAGCCAATCATCAAGGCTAACAAACTGTGAAACCCAGAGGGCCTACGTGGAAGCTTTGAAGGCGAAAGTTGTCTCCTTCAGCTACAGGGCAGAGTTGACTGAAAATTGGGTTCGGAATACAATCATAAGAATGGCAGAGCTTAAACTGGATTAAGATGCAGCATCTGGATAGATCTTCTAGATCAGAGTCAGGTGCCATATAGGTAAAGAGTTGGACTTGAGAACTGAAATGAGGACTTTAGGGTGGACAAGCCCAAGAATCACAAACTCCAACATTCTCCTGAATCTTCCATTTTGCTGAAGCAGGCTCTTTGCCAGAAGAGAGGAGGCTTCCCTTGCATGGAGAACTTGCAATGACCTCATCTGAGGCTAGTGCCTTACAAGATGATGCAAGACTTACCCTTGAAATACCTCATTGCCTCCAGGCCAACGACCAAGGTCAAATCTCTGAATAATTACTATGTGCAGTCTCTGCTCTTGGAAGAAATACCTTAAATAGCATGGAATTGCAAGAACTAACTAATAGTATTAGCAGGATTTAGGAGACCATGCATGAATGGACAGTTTGTGTAGATAATGAGAGTGTTGGAATAAAAGTCTAGATAGGGGAGAATTTTTTGATCTGGGATTTCTCAACTATAACTCAGGATTCAATGCCATGTCAGAACTTATGGACGTGATCCTAATACTCTTCTGGGATGACTCCTTGAAACTTGACCTAGAGCAAAACAGATAACTGTAGAAGCCGGAACTTCTTGGAATAGATTGAGAAAGTGGTCCAAAGGTTCGTGGAGGTGGGAATGTAAGAATGGATATTTATTATGAGTCCAGAGAATGCATGTGACGATTGTATTTTTCAAAGATAGCCACAACATCATCTCTTACCTCACAAGTTATTCCACAAACTTACTACTCTCTCCTCAAGAAGTGGAGTCTAATTTCTCTCCCATTGCTGGCATTTGCCTATTTCTATGACTAGAACACAGAAGAATTGACACTGTAAGATTTCTGAGGTTAGGTCACTGGTTGATCTACTATAGAGATGACATCACATTAATTGGACCAGGTGAGCAGCAAATGGCAAGTGTCTTGGACTTCTTAGAAAGAACCATGGATGTCAAAGTTTGCCAAGAAAACTCTACAAAAATTCAGAAGCCTACCACATCAGTAAAGTTTGTAGGGGCCCATTGACCTGGGCATGGTGGAGCATCCTCTTCAACTAAAGATATGAACATGTGGCCCAGACACTCCATCTCAACCACTCTGTTGTAGCAATACCCTTTATCGTTAGGTTAGAGTGATATTTTAGTGTTAGTTAAGAATGCACTGGTGCTGCATTATAGCATGGCTCGGGGATGACTCAAATTTCCCAGTGGTAAAGGGAAATTATCCCAGTGGGAAGACTGTGAATGGTACATTTGGCATTCAATTCATATGGAAGGAAAAGAGATCTAGGATAAGGATATATATATATGGAACCCTAGGCATTGGCAAATGGCGAGGCTGGTTTTTGGTGATCTAAAAAGAACAAGATTATAAAACCAATGACAAATCTGTGAAAAAGGTATGTGATTGGACCTGTCACACTGGGCACAAAGCATGAGGATTTGTTTCTAACACCTGTGCATACCAGAGCATATCCACTACAAAGAACAGTATGACTTTTCCTGTGGATGTCAACTGACCAACTCTCTCTTCTTAGCCATAGTAGTGCAAAAATGATAATTGTCATGGTGGAGTCTGTACATGCACTCAACCGTATAGCCTCCCTCTCAGCAAGGATGACCTAACTACTGCCACTGCTGAATGATCAACCTGCCAGCAGCAGACATCAACACTTGATAAAGCATCATTCTTTGGGGAGATAAGAAAGCCATTCTTGATAGGTTGATTACATTGGATCTTCTCCATTCTGGGGGCCAAGTGCTGGCCAAGAGTAAGGAAAATCTTGAATTGATATTGAAGGAGGTAAACCATAAATAGTAATTACAATCTCAGGAGCAGCTGTATCTGTGGAGATGGTAGGTTTCTGTTTTGTTTTGCTTTTATTTCTCACTCATCATCTTATGTTAAGTCTTTGCAGAGACTGTGGCTGTCCTCCACCTTGAAGGAGACTCTGGCACATTTGACTTGTACCTCTTCTCTTTCAGGGAAGAAGTGAAGGAAACTTATTCTGACCAAAAATGAAGTCTCCATTACATAGTAAGGGAGATGCACACAAATGAGGGACACAAACGGATCATTGTGTTGCAAGGGATGGACTTTATTGGATACCTCATATGCACCACTTCAGATCCTCTCAGTCTTGTATTTCAGACACCTCAAGGGCATTGATCCATTCTAGACATGTGCAAACTGACAGCACCTCACATCAGACTCAGACAGAATGACCCTCAAGCAGACACGTGGGATACTGTGAAGTGAGGGATAGGGAGGAGCTGTTCCTGTGTAACCAGGAAATGTGCTAACTTTTGTCCAATGGGGGATGAGAAGAGGTACATAAATGTGCCCCTTTCTCCTTCAGATGGAAAGCCTGAGACACATTTACTATGACTTCCTGGACCATCCTGCAATAACAGGCAACCGCTTGCCTATGATGGTGACTGAAGTGATAATGCGCCCTTTCTGGCTTTTTCCTTCCTCATTTTGCTTCCCTGTCCTCGTGCTTGCTCCTTGGGGTTGACATTCCAATATAGGACTCACCCATGGGGTTTCGTTTCAGGTTTGGCTTTTGGAGGACACAGGCTAAGAAACTAAATTTCTTCACAAATGTATGTTTCTTAGGATAAATTCCTAGATCTGGAATTGCTGAGTCAAAGCACATTTTTAAGGCTTTGATGCATATTGCCAAAATTGCTCTCCAGGAAGATTTTGCAGTTCCCTCTCATGTGTTTGCTATCATGAGGAATATATAAAGTGGCCATTTTCCCACATACTCGTTAATGATTGGTGTCATTTTTTTACTGTTCTTTAATTCAGTATGTTTTAAAATGGCATAATCTTGTTGTAATGTTTATAATTCTGCATAAGAATGAATTTGAACTTTATTCAATATGCTTATTGCCCACTTGTTTATATTTAGAAAAGTTTATATGCTTGGTCATTGTTATATCCAGTTTTCATGTAATTTCAAAAGATCTTTTAAATTAAAGTTATGAATAAACCCGTTATCTTTCTTACATGTTGAATGTGTTTTTCCAGTTGTTTGCTTTTTAATTTTGCTTACGATGTTTTTAGACATACAAAAACATATTATTGTTGCTGTTGTTTTGGAGATCTGACGCATAAAGCTGGCTCTTTCTACATGAGAATCATATTATTTTATTATGATAGTGGTATGGTCATTATATTTTAATATAATGCAGTCTTCCAATATGCTTTGTTCATTTTAAGAAATATTGATGGCTATTCTTATACAGTTACAGTCATCCGATATGCTTTGTTTGTTTTAAGAAATATTCAAGGCTATTCTTATACAGTCATCCTTTTTTAAATCCCATTAGTTTGTTGAAGTTTAGCAATTACTTTGGATATCTGACATAAGTGTTCACATGTCATTTTCATTTTGACTTATTTACATTGTGAATTATAGAAATATATCTCCAGATTAAATAACATTTTAATCTCTTGTATAAGCCCAACAGAGTCTCTTTCTATTTCTGCTGCTGCTACCTTCGTTTGGAACTTTAGCATCTTGTTTATTTGGAATTTTAATATCTGGTTTATTACACTATCATCTCTAAAAGTCTGAATACCCACAATGCCCCCTCTCCAAACCATTCAAATAATCAAATCTGATGTGTCTGATGTGTTTTTCTGGTTCTCAATATTCTTCAGTGTGAGGTCCATTTAATATAGCACACAAGGGTCTTCATTATCTAGCCTTTTGGATATCTCTGCTGCCTCATCCCTTGCCATTTCTCCTGCACTTTCCCACTCCAACTCCAAGTGGGCCTCTGCAGTCAGTCCTTTAGTTGTTCCCAGGATGGGCAATATAGCCTGTCTTTGGTGCCATGCCCAGGCTGCTCTGCAAACACTATCACATCCTTTTACTGCTCATCTTTACCTGTCTAATGTCTATTTATGATACTTGACTCAGGCCTTACCTTCTCTGAGATGCCTTTCTTGACCCCATTTTGCATGTGTTTTCTTTCATACATATTCTCTGTACACCTCATATTTACTGCTATCTTTACAATGCTCATACTCCATAGCCACTGTTACTGAATCTCTAAAGTCTGTCATATAATAAAAAATCAGTTGAGGCCTGGCACAGAGGTTCACACATGTCATCCCAACACTTTGGGAGGCTGAGAATCACTTGAGATTATCCTGGGCAATGTAGTGAAACCCCGTGTCTACAAAAAATACAAAAATAAGCCGGGTGTGGTGGTGCGCACCTGTAGTCCCAGCTACTTGAGATGCTCAGGTGGGAGGATCACTTGAGCCTGGGAGGTTGAGGCTGCAGTGAGCAGTGATTGTGCCACTGTGCTCCAGTCTGGGTGACAGAAGAAAAACCTTGTCTCAAAAAAAAAAAAAAAAAAAAGGTCAGTTAATACATGGTGATAGATGGAATGAATAACTCAGCATCTACACATAAAAAATGAGGATAATATTTCAAATGAACATTATATAATCCTAAAATCAGATAAATATATGAGAGGGCTTTAAACACTGTAAATTGGTGTATAAATACAAAGTGAGAACCAAAGATGAAAAGTTACATTCCCAAATGATCAGAGTAATGGAGCTTTTACTTCATAGACTGAAGAAGAAAATGTAGTAATTTACATATTGAATTCTGTTTAACACAGTGATACTCAGAAACAACTACGAGTTTTTAAATATTTCATTTGGGATTTTTTTCATTGGTAGTTGGAAATGTGCTTATGATACATAATCACAGTTATTTCTACCTAACCTTTATATTTTGTGACATTCTCAAGTTTAAAATTTTTCTTTTGTTAAAAGGTTATATTTTACCATTTTTATAAAGCAGTTTTATCAACTATCTTAAAGGAAGAAATCATAATTTTTTTTTACAGTCTAAAAATTGTAGATATCTATATTCACTTGAGAATGCCTTTAAAGGGCAAGTGTGCATCCTAAATAACAAGTTAGGTATATTAAATGAGTATAGTAAAAGTCAGAAAGACTAATCATAAATGTCTAAAGTTGCTGACATTCTTACCACATAAAAAAAGAGCATTCAGTGGAAAGCTTTTTAAGTGACTCGTTAAAAAGCAGTTTATAAATGGATTCGGAAACTGTGATCTTCTAAAACTTAAAGACAAATTTTTATGTTAAAAAATGTACCAAACTGATCTATGAAGTCCATTCCATTTAAATGTTTTTATTTAAAAATATGTTTAGCTGGGTGCAGTGACTCATGCCTATAATCCCAACTACTTGGAAACCTGAGGCGGGAGGATCACTTAAGCCCAGGAGTTTGAGTCCAGCCTGGGCAGCATAGCAAGACCTCATTTCAGATATATATAAATGTATATCTTAATATATATACCTTTATATATGTATATTTTTATATATCTTTATATACCTTTATATATAATATTTATATACCTTTATAAGTATATATATATTTTTATCAGTTTATCAGTTTTGAAATTCTGATACACATCTTAGGAATAGACTTCCACTTTAAGAGATACATATAAAGATATATAAAGATACATAAGTGTATATAAATGTATCTCTTTACATTTGTCTTAATATAATATAAATTTTATTTTATAATTTTCAGTTATTTTAATGCAAAATGGTTGTAATAAATTTACCAGTGGTGAGGTTTATTTAAACACTATTATATATCTTAAGAAATAGGCAGAGTAATCTGAATCTTGTGCTTATTTAACTCATATTCAATTTATTGACTAAACATATATCCAAAATATTCACAAAATTTTTGTAAGTGCTCACTTCCAATTTTATTCAATTATAATCTAAAAGTATATACGTTTTAACATATTAAATTATTTTTGGATTGCTTAAATTACTGTTCTAATTCTGCATCCTTTTAATTTCTTAATATTGACACTTAAAAAGCCAAAATTGCTTTGATTTCTCCTGAATACTTTTACTAATTTTAGATCTATATAAAATATATTTAAGGACAACTTTTTTCTTCCTTAAAGGTAATATAAATATATAATGGAAATTTTCGGTACAGTGCTTGACTCATAATATCATGAATTAAATAATATATTCCATAAAAAAAAGCACTTCTGTTGGATGTTTGTTAGGGAAAAAAAGGGCAGTGTTTGCCTTTAAGAAGCATTTGAATACAAAACTTCCCTTGTACTTAGCAATTTTCACCTTTAAAACATTTTTTCCATTTTTTGTTTGTTTTCATTCTTCTGGCTTCCAGGGCTGGAAGTTCACCTTCTACAGAGCCTATACTCCCTTCGCGCTTCATTCTCTCTCTTACAAAGTTCTTAGCTCTTTCTTTCTGTACCCTTAGTGCCAAAACTCTTCATTCAACAGATACAAAAGCAAAGTGAAGGTGAGGCTCCATACCTGCATATACCATTTTTATAAAGGAAAACAAAAAAGATGGGATGGTATGGAGTAGGACATGTGACCAAAATCCAATAATCATCCCTTACTTGTTGATATTGTTCTTGACACTAAATGCTAAAGTCATACATGTTGGTGCTTAAATGGACTCATGATAAATGAAAATATATTTTTTCATCTTTTGGCACTAGGCTTGTTGAAAGTTGTGCAGTATGCTGTTTCACTCCCATTTGAAATGCCAGCCTAGAATTTTTAGCATCATGAGTATGTTGTGGGATCAACACAACAGACTGAGTATTGAGTTTGTAAAAATTGAACTTTGCGTATTTTAAAATATGCTTTTTACTTGGTAGGAAGTAAAAGACAAAAAATAAAATAAAATAAATCACATCATGTTAGGTATAATACAGATTGTCAACAAAGAACTTCCTATGCCATAAGTAGTATGAACACATTTAATCTTTTAAATATGTCCATTAAAGTGTCCATTAAAAAATTAAATGTCTATTTTAAAAAACTAAACAATTCAGAACCAATGCTTTATGTAGTGAGAAAACAATACTTCATGCATTATGAAAGAGAGAAATTACTTAAAACTTTCTTTAATCCTGAATTGTTTATCAGTTTTGAAACTCTGTGCATAGTAGGGATAGACTTCCACTTTAAGAGATACACTTTGGGGACAAAATTTTAGTTTGGCAGGGTGTTCCTCTTCCACTATCCACATGTTTCTTAAACTCTTTTTCATCAAGTGTCAAGGGGCCCTTCTTACTTACGACATTCCATCTTCAGACAGCTTAAAACTTTCCCAGGAAAGCTCTAAGTCCATGTTTCCCAAATGTTTAAGCTGATAGATATTATAAGACTTTTTTACCTCTATTTTCTGAGCCCCCTCATCAAGCAAATGTATTTTATCTATTCCAATTTTATGTTATTTTTTAAATATGTATTTCTATATATGGAATATGCTTTTCATTTCTACAAATGGTTATTTTTAAAAATGAAAATAGCTTGCCTTTCTGATTAGCAAAATATTCTATGCTCAGCGTAAATAATTCAGATCATATATTACCACTTTTCATCATGTATACTTCTATTTATATTTTTTACATAAATAGGAACATACTATAATTTATTTTTTTCACTTAACATAACATGTTAAAGATTCTAGGTCCATTCCCAGAAAACTGATTTACTATGTATTTCCCTAATGACTAAAAAGTATTCTACTGGGTAACTGGTATCTTAATTGGCTGATCTAATCCCCTATTTACTAACACCAAATTTGTTTCCTACTTTCATTATCTGATACAATTTTACATTCTTGCACATATATTTTTACTCACCCGTTGGACTACTCCTTTAGGATAAAATCTAAGAAATGGAGAGGAAACACATTCTTTTAGTATGTTACAAAACCCAAATTGCCCTGCACAGTATTTATATCCATGTTCTGTCCCACCAACAGTGTGGGAGAGTACTTATACTGCCCTGTATCCCCATAATCTTACTTATGCTAAGACATCAATTTTTAAAAAATCAAATCAATAAAAAATGAGATTTGTATTATTTTAAACAGCTTTGATTTATAGTAAGATGAATGACTGGTCTGTCTTTGAGGTGAGACTTAGAAAATACTTCCTGTTACAGACTGAATTGCATCCCCCCAAATGTGTATGTTGAAAGGTGATTGCCAGTGTGGCTTATTTAAAGATAGGGGCTTTAAAGAGGTAATTACGGTTAAATGAAGTCTTAAGGGTGGGGCCCTAATCCAATGACTGGTGTCCTTATAAGAAGAGGAACAGCCACCAGGAATGCACACGCTCAGGGAAAAGGCCACCTGAAGACATAGGGAGAAGGTAAAAGGCCTCAGGAGAAACCAACCCTGCTGACACTTTGACCTTGGACTTCCGGCCTCCAGAACTGAGAAAATAAATTTCCATTAAGCCACAGGTTTTTTTTTTTATATTAATAGCAGACCTGGCAGACTAATACACTTCCCCATTTCAAGATTGTAGCATTGTTAATCTGAATTTTCTCCTCATATTTTATAATCTTATTCTTTTCATTCAAATCTCTGTTTTGTTTTGTTTTGTTTTGTTTTTCTTAAAGACAGGATCTGGCTCTGCTGCCCAGGCTCTAGTCTAGTGGGTGATTATAACTCATTGCAGCCTAGAACTCCTGGGCTCAAGGGATCCTTCCTCCTCAGCCTCTCAAGTACCTAGGACTACAGACGGCACCATCCCTCTGGCAAATTTAAAAAAAAATTTTGTAGACACAGGGTCTTGTAATGTTACCCAGACTAGTCTTGAACTCCTAGCCTCAAGTGATCCTCCTACCTTGGCCTCCCAAAGTGCTGGCTTTTCTGGTTTACAGCTGTGAGCCACCGTGCCCAGCCTTAAATTTCAAAATATCATTAAGTGGGAGGCAGGCTTCTCTTATATTTTTGCAAACACTAGCCATTTGTTCCAAAACATTTTTTTGGAAAACCCATTCAGTACATTGATTTGAAATATCACCTCTAAATTCCCAGGAACTTAGAGCTTGGTTTGCTTCTGGACTTTTTAATCTCTTCCATTGATCTGCCTGTTTACTCCGATGCTGTTACTCAAACACTATCACAGTTTAAAAATATGGCTTAAGGCCAGGCACGGTGGCTCACGCCTGTAATCCCAGCACTTTGGGAGGCCGAGGCGGGCAGATCACGAGGTCAGGAAATGGAGAACATCTTGGCTAACACGGTGAAACCCCGTCTCTACTAAAAATACAAAAAATTAGCCGGGCGTGGTGGCGGGCGCCTGTAGTCCCAGCTACTCGGGAGGCTGAGGCAGGAGAACGGCGTGAACCCGGGAGGCGGAGCTTGCAGTGAGCCGAGATCGCGCCACTGCACTCCGGCCTGGGCGACAGAGCGAGACTCCGTCTCAAAAAAAAAAAAAAAAAAAAGGTTTAATACGCCACAGGCAAATTCCTACTTGTTACTCTTTTTTTCTCAGAATGTTTCTGGATATTCCTACATTTAATCTTCCAAATAAATGAGAGTTATGTTGTCACGTCAAATACAAAATGGATCTCTTTGTTATACTTACAAATAGTTTGCAGAAAATTTACATCTTTACAGTATCTGTCTTTCCAAAAAGGACATGTCATGACTCTCCATTCATTCTGTTATTTTAGGCCCTTCATTTGGTTGGTTGGTTGGTTTGTGTTTTTTTCTTCATACAGGTTGTGCATATTTTTTGTTATATTTATTCTTAACATCCTTTGTATCGGGCCTGGACTTTGCAGAGGAAGATAAGATGCCCTGCTGTGTTGGTTTAAGCCTGAAACTTATTCCTCCTTCTAAGGCTTGGCTTCTTTCTAAAAACACCATTCTCGAACTTTGACAGGCTTCCAATCAATTTTGTTCTTGCGAACTCCATGGTTTAAAATACAGAACCAGAAATCTTGAAATGAGAGGCTTCTCCCTGCATCTCTACATCCACCTTGTCACTGATTCTCAATAGCTGCAAACGTGACCCGAGAAAGCTTTAGTCGCTTAGCAACAAATGGGAGTAGCTCCTCCCCTCCCCATTCTTCTAGAACGAAAGGCTTAAGCCTCAAGGCCCTAAAGGGAAATATCAGTCAGAACTCACAGTAAAGGCCCTTTCTTCCTTAATCTGCCTTTGCTTATTTCCAAAAGCCAGCGCTGCATTCCAAGCTTTGGTCACAGGATGGGCTTAAAAAGGGATGTCTCCTCACATGTGGGAGGGAGCTTGCATTGGTAACTGCCTCAGAGAGGCTCGGGTGCCAAGAATTCTCAGCTCTCCATCCTGCAGGATAACCTTATTCACTGTCAGGATCCCAACCTTATCCTTAGAAACATAGCTTAGTAGAAGACTCTACTGCTGTCATTGAGGGCTCTGAGGGCCGAAATCAAGGGCAGAGACGGCTTCCTCTGCACAGATACCTAACACCTTTGCAGATCCGGATCTGTTTCCCACCAGGCAGCCCAGGGCAAGCTTGAGTTCCTGTGTTCCTTTTCCCGCTGTACTTCATTTAAGGCTACAAAGAGTTACTGATTCAGACTTCCGTTCAGCTCATTTATTTAATTACCTAAATTAAAAAAAAGTTTTGATCCTCACCAGAGCCTTTTTCGGCCGGGACATAAAGCACAGCGTGACTGTCCTTGGTCAGGTGTCTGTCTTTGATCCAATCAGCTGTAGCCAGAGGTGGGGTAGAGTCAGAGGAAAAAGAACGCGGCCTTCATTCCTGTCGTTGGGAGACTATTACAAGAAGAGAATGTGACTAGGCAATAGTGATTAGCTTTTCTAGCATAACGTCCTTTGCTATTATCTTTTGAGTTGCATTATTTCAGCTCTCTTTTACGTATCATACGGACGACTTTTGACGCCATTGGAGGTTTTGTCTATTAAATAAGTTGTTTAATCTCATTTTTATTTAGATTTAGTAATAGCAATATTTAATTTAATAACAAAGTAAATGTATTAAATGACTTAATTTAATAAAAGCTATCAGCATTTACAGAACTCTTGGTATGTGCCAGGTACTGTCATAATCCCTTGTTATATAAATAACATATTATCTTTTAATTCTTACATGTATGTTATTATTCCCATTTTATAGATGAGAAAACTGAGGCACAAACAGGTTAAGAAACTTGCTCGGTAGCACATACCAAGTAAGTAAACAGTGCACTAGGACTGGAACCTGGGCTAACTGCTTGCAGAGTGCAAGCTTTCCCCGCTCACCTTAGTTTCAGTCTTCTGTTATTTATGCTGTTTCCTCAACTTTTAATGTTTTGCCTCCTCTGGTCTCCTTGGTACTGTTCCTGTCCACTTCAGACCTCCCCTCTTCAGATTAGGGTTCTCTCCTCCTTCATCTGAGGGAACTTGGTAACTACGAAAATGTCAGATCAGAGAAGCAAAGTGAGGAGGGGCAGAGTGCTCACTTTACATTCCAGAGATGCCAGCATGGCCTAGGAATGTTGTTGAACTCTGGTGGGAAAGAGGCTCAAGGCCCCGTCATTCCTCAGAGCCTGCCTGCAGCGCCAACCTTTGTCTCTCTAATATTAGGATTTCCCAGAATTTCCTCACTTTCCTATAAGTCTGTTCTACCCTGGAAAAAAAAAAAATGGTATCTGGGTTCTAAATGCTGCCATATTTGGAAGAATTTCTTTAAGATTTGTGGTCTGTGTTTGGTATCATTCCCGACGTCAGTATTACTCCCCATCCCACTGCACTGTACCTGTCATTGGTTTACTTCCGATCAAAGAAGTACATTTTTGTTCAGGGGTGGAATATGTGCCCTCATGCTGCCATCATTCTGGAATTGTTAACTTCCCTTTGATTCATCCTACATTCCAACAACATGAGGAAAATTTTTCAGCTATCCACTATAAGCATTAAAACTAGGCCTAAATATTTTAAGAATAAACAACCAGCAAAAATTTATTGTTTCTGTACATAGGCTGCACTTAACTGGGGTGCCTAAAAAGTAAATTTAAAGGAAACTAAAAATAATGATAATAATAAGCAGTAATGTTAATATTTTATGTAAGAAAATCATTTAGCATATGTCTCTAGTATAAGTGAATAGTTATCTACCAGGAATCTAAATGTCATTATAAATGCTATTTATTTATAAAGAAATCTTATTGAAACCAGGAAAAACATTAAAAGAACATTACCCTGCTACATGGTACAAAGTTCATCAGTTTCTTTTTTGTAGTTTGTATTCTGGGATGTAGCAATGAATTAGATTCTGGATGTCTGACAAAATTTCACAGACTTGAGTAAAGTCAATGGAAGTTTTTCATGAGTCAGATCATGGTCCTTAAGTTATTTAAACCCGAAGTATGGATTTGGACTAATAGATGGATGAGAAATCGATTAAGGTCAAGCAGTTTATAATAAATGTCTAGGCCAATGAACATTGCAGAAAGCTCATTCCAAAAATTATGCCAAAGTAAGACAAAATAATTTTTCAAGTAACTGAGAGAGTGCTCATTGAGTCTTACATTTTATTGGGAAAGGTAAACAAAATGGAGCAGTGACGTCTCCTTTTAAAAGTAATTTAAAGTTCCCATGCTGGGATTATTACACATTGCATTCCTGTACCAAAATATCTCATGTATCCCGTAAATATAATATACCTACTATGTACCCACAAAAATTAAAAATGAAAGTAATTTAAAGATTAGCTGAAAAATCTTTATATTCCATGAGAATCATCTGTTACATCTTTCTTGAAATCTTACCAATAAAAGTAAAAATGTGTGTGTTTGTATTTCATTAATGTTCCACAAACTAGTGTAAGAAAAAATTTCTGAAGTATTTTTTCTGCTACAGAAAAAAGTCTAAATATAATATCTACTAAAACTCATGAAATGCAAAATCCTTTCTCACTGCCAGAGTCCTATAAGGGGGATGCAACATGATCAGAATTATTTCTGGTTTTGCAAACACCAATTATGAAAACCACTAGGATTGTGTTTTTACCAGTAACTGCTTGCCACATATCTGGGAATTTGGTATACTTTTCACAAATGAGGGAGCTAATGCAGTTTTATGTTATAACTGACCTCAAAATAGTACCATACCTCTCAAGGCACATCCTAGGTCTTGGAGATACTGAGTGTCCCACAGGAAATTGTATCTATGCTCTGAGGGAAAAAGAAAAATATCACAAGACATGTAAACTCATGCAAAGGAAGGGGGTAGAGCAGAGAGAACAAAGAGAATGGAGAAAGGAATAAAAATTTGAAAAGAGGAAATTATGACTGCTATTTCACTACAAAGTAATGATTCTGGTTTTAATGTGAAAATTTTTATTGCTTTTTAGTTATACTCCATACATCTTCCAGAAAAGAAAAAAAATCGTTAAAAAAATTATGGCATATGGTTGAAAGCTAACCTTATGCCCTCAGTGAGGGGGCAATTAATTCAGTCAGTGTTTAGCATCCAGTTGTAACCCTGTGACCCTTACAATCCGTTCCTGACAAATCTGGTTTGTGGGCTATTCAGTGTATAATCTTTCTACATTCAATCATTTTTATAATAAATTTTGTGGCTCTTTTTATTATATAAGAAATTATCACTTTACTTAAAAAATTAAGATAAAATGAGTCTTCTTTACCATATTTTGTAAAGGATTTTGAAAATGTTTTGACCTGTTGCTCTCAATTTTGAGGACTGATCAAAGCTAATATACTGATATTCATTGCATACTGATATTGCCTTCTCTAAGAAGATGCCAAAAACATGTATATTATTATTCAAGGCAACCTGGTAATTTTCCCTTGAAAACACAATTCCTGAGCACCCACAACCCAGCAGCTACATGCAGTGTGCCAGCTTCACAGTTCAACAAGAAGAAATTTTAAAATTTCAAGCAGATGAAGAATAATCTTTATTTGCATTGAGAAATACCTTTAGAAAGTGGAGTATTTTCCAGCTTGTCCTTTCTCTGCCATGACTGACATTGGCCTGGATCTAAGGAAGCTGGGACTAATGATACATGATTTCATCTGCCATGTGACATTTGAGACAAATAGCTTGTAATAGAGCATGGAGTAAATAAATAAAATGGAAAGAACCTAGAAAGAAGGACTACTGCTGATTAACAAACTCCAGTGTCAAAGGAACAGACCAGTAATATAGATGAGTGACAAGGGCCCATATCAGTGCAGATGCATAGCTGAGGGGGTAGAGGGGACCCTGGCAAATTACAGTGAATGAGTCCTGTCTAGAGGGATAGACTAATCTGCTGATATATATATACATATGTATGTATGTATGTGTGTGTATGTTTGTGTGTAAGTATACATATTTTTAGAAGAGAGCAATTCCTTAAACATTTATTAGCATACCCTGATCAACACTTTTTCCTGAGTATCCTCACTCAGCCCATGGCTTTAAAACCATATGCAAATGACGGACAACACCAAACTATTCAGCTGAACTCTATACTTTCATACCCAGCTTCCTGTCTGATATTTTCACTTGGACATGTATCAGCCATCTGAAATAGAACAGGTTCTTGATTCTCTCCTTTGAAATCCAAATATTAATAGGATCTTCCCTCATTCTTTCCCATCTCAATGAATAATGCCAGCAGGTGCAGTTTCTCAGGTCAAAACCTTGAAGTCATCTTACTATTTTTTCTATCTTCAAATCCATTAGAATGACCTGTGGCTCTACATTCGAAATATGCTCAGAGTCAGACAACTCCTCACCATGTCCACTACTACAACTTTAGTTTTATATCTGCCCTAAAGAATTGCAAATCATCCTTTTAACTGTTTCCCTGCTTCCACTCTAGCTTCCTCATAGTGTCTTCCACAAAGCAACTAGAGATTCTTTTAGATAATAAAAATTAATACATTTTTCAAACATAAAGTGTCCCAGAAATATTTAGCTTTGAGATGATACTACTGCAGAAAATAAAAGGCTATTTAATACACCTCCACCTTGAAGACTTACCCCCTTTTTTCCATATCTCTGAATACTACTAAATATGCACATCAATTTCATCACAACCATCACTCCAGAGCATTTTATCATCGTCTGAAGTACTATACTTCTTCTTTTGTTAATTATTTTGTGCCTCTAAAATAAAAGTTCCAGAAAGGAGGCTTTGTCAGTGTTCACTGCTGTATCCACAGAGGCAAGAACTATGCCAGGCACAAAGTGGTTACTCAAAAATGAATGGATGGATGGATGGATGGATGGATGGATGGATGGATGAATGAATGAAGAGTTCAGATTTAAATGCAGGCATATAATCTCAAAACTTATGCTTTTGCCAGTAAATAAGTTGACTCCTAGGATGGTGCTAGGTCACGAAAGGCAGTAGGAGTCACAACAAAGAGTTTCAATTCTATTCTCAGAGCAAGCAGTTATTGAAGGGTTTCAAATGAAATAATGGTGCAATTATATTCATACTTAAGAAAGATTGCTTTGACAGCATCCAGGAGAATATTTTGGATGAAGGAAAACCAATAATTCAGACTTGCAGTAGCCTAAGAAAGAGATGCTGGTGGACTGGAATTGGATTGTGGCAGTAGAGATTAGAAAGATGGACCACTAAAAAGTTATTTATAAAATAGATTCATCAAAGACTGGTGACTGACTAACTGTGGGGAACAAGCAGACTGGAGTTAACGGTAATTCACAGGTGCCATTCTCTGCTCTAAGTACTAGCGGGTTTGGAGAGATGATTAGTTCAGTGTAGACATGTTGAGTTTGGATGTCAGTAAGACATCCACTTAGAAGTATCCTAAGGCCAGCTAGATATACTCAATATAGAGATCTAAAGTCTTGTGCCTTACGTTTTTTAGTTATTCAGTAGATAACTTATAGTTGGAGATATTGACGAAGAGTTCATCTAAGCAGACCATGAAGATTAGGAATTGAAAAGAACGTAAGATAGAATCATAAAGAAAACAGGTAAGAGAGGCAGAGGAAGAAAATCTTGCAAAAGGCAGTAAGAAGGAGTAATTAGTGCATAAAAGCAAAATCTACTGTTGTCTGCCCAGAAAAAACTAAAGCAGCTTACTGAAGTGCCTAACATATTCTCAAGAAGTAGTATGCACCAGGAGACTCTGAATCCAATTACATCATTCAAAAGAGCTAATGTGTAAAGCCATCAGAATTGAGTAGATGGACACACTGGAAAGACATAATGGGTTGATCAATACAATGTCATGCTTGGTATTAAATATGGTATATGATAAATAAGCAATAACAATAACAGATAGCGAGGTGCTGGGAAATGTCTAGTGGAGGAATGATGACAGAGGAGATAAAAGAGAAATGAAATACCATACAAAGCTAACAGCTTATATACCCATTCTACCTCAACTTTCCCTCTATACTCAACATTTACTTGTAAAATTTAGCAAAACTCTAAAATCTCTGTTGATTGCCCTTCTCAGCATAAATTTTAAAAACCCACTTTAGTTAGCAAACTTTTATGAGTTTCATTCTATTGTACATAGCCAGCCATCTTGCTCACTGTTAATTCTCATGATAAAGAAGTAATTCTAATGACAAAATCAGCTAATTGTCCACGGTTATCTCTGGGTATTATAGCAAGATCTCTTATATTGCTGTTTTAACAATTATGAAAGATTTTTTTCAATATTTTATATATCAGGGTGGGCACTCAGAATAAAAGTTGAGATTACGATTGAAAATGTCTTATTTAGTAATAGCTGACATTTATTGAAATAATTATTATATACTTGGGAAACTTTTAGGTGAAATATGCATATCAAATAATTTAACCCACACAACAACTAGAAAGTAGATTCTGTTATTATTGTCATTTTGCACATATGGAAGCCAACGCCCGTAGAGTTTGAATGTTTTGCTCGTCAGAGCCAGGAAGCTCTTGCCTTCTGACTCCAGCACCTATGATCGTTTTCTTTTCAGTTATTTTGCTTCCAATGTTTTATCATGTTGGCCATTCACTTAACATTTATTTTGTGGTGAGAGCTAAATCTCATACGAAGACTCATGTCTGTCATTTTATATGATGTAGTACTAATTTTTTACAATTTACAATAGAAGCAAATTCTATTGTGTTGCTATTTGAACTGAACAATCATACAGAAATTGAACTCAATAATGAAGCACTTACATATAGATTTTAATATGAAATAAATATAAAATTCTGATCAATATTTAATCTCTTGCAAATAATGGGCTTATTTCCATTTCCTGGTGAGAAAACCTCAAGAGATCTGATCAGCTGACAGAGCAGATGACTGGGAAGGGAACACAGCTAGGTCAAGTATCTCCAAAGTAGTTCCTGAATGCCTGGTCCCTTTGCACCGAGATTATTTAAAGCATGCACAGCACACCTTCTGAGTTCATCTTGCCGCATTTACCCTTTGTTATCATAAATTTCCAGTTTTCTGTAATTTCTTATACCTTCATCAATATACTTGTTGACTGATAGGCATTTCTGACTAATTTTACTCTTAGAAGACATTAACAATCTAGAAATAATTTTATTTTTAATATTTATATTTATTTTAGCATATTATATTTAAAATACAAATTAAACAGCACATGTGTTTATATTTTAATATTTTCCATAAAGGGACTTTAATGTCATATACATCTGATGAACATAGGTAAAATGCTATATATAAATGGTGAAATTAAATCTTGGAGTGACTGGACCAGACGGCAAAGTCACGAGTTTGATTTAATAATAATGAATAGATTCTTATAATTCAAATAAATGACAATGGAGCATGGAGTAAGTAAATTAAATTAATGAGACTTTGTATTCTCAATTGCATTCTAGACAGAGAGATAAATATGTATAGAGATACTACGGTAATATACATACCTGCACAAAGATACACAGTCGGTTGTGCATGTTAATGAGTGTTGCTCAGGGAAATTTACATCAGAAGTGTATGACCATTAGCAAATGAACCTGGACCTTTGTAAGCTAGCAGTGGAAATAGCAAGCAGTAGGAGTGCTGGATTCATAAGGATTTTTTTGGTTTGTTTTTTATTTTTTTAAAAAACACAACTAATTTTTAGTTCAAAAAGTAAGTACAGAAAGGATGAGAGGATGATAGGTGGGTGTGGTGTTGGAACTGCTCGGTATCTTGACTGTCTGGTAGATACAGGCAAAAATGCAGGAAACTAAATTGTAAAGAACTTCACACACGCATGTACAAAATACACTCATGCATAGGCGTGAACTCACAAATGAGTACAAATAAAAATGGGAAGTCTGAATAAGATTGTTGGATTGCAACAATATGGTTGTAATATTGTATTATGGTTTTACAAAATGTTACCATTGGAAGAAACCAAACAAAGTATACAAGGAATATTTATGTATTATTTCTCACAGTGTCGTGTGAGTACATGTACAATTATCTCAATGAAAATTTCAATAAAAAGTAATTATATAATTCTAAATTAACTTTATTAAACGGTGAGTTAAAATAAAAATCAAATTACTTTTTTAAAAAACTACTTTTTTAACATGAAAAACCCTACAAGTATTTCTCAACTTGGATGATAATAATAATATCACAACAATACCATAGAAGAACAAGAAAAATTGCCAGCACCTGTTAAGTATTTAGTATATCTGACATTGATGTAAGTGTTTTGGTTTTATTAACTCATTTAAACCTTATAACAATCTTATAAGACTGATATTATTTTTATCATCATTTTATAGATAAGAAAACTGAGAACAAGAGAAATGAATAATTATACCCAGATCAAATACAGTAAGATGCATATATATGATATATAAGGTAAATATAGTAAAATATAGTATATCAAGATCAAATATAATAAGTGTCAAGACTTGAATTAAAAGCAAGACAAATTTCTCTCTTTTTTTTTTTTTTTTTTGAGACTGAGTCTTGCTCTGTTGCCTAGGCTGGGGTGCAGTGGCGTGATCTCAGCTCACTGCAACTTCTGCCTCCCAAGTTCAAATGATTCTTCTGCCTCAGCGTCCCCAGTAGCTGAGACTACAGGCGCCCGCCACCACGCCTGGCTAATTTTTGTATTTTTACTAGTGATAGGGTTTCACCATATTGGCCAGGCTGGTCTTGAACTCCTGACCTTGTTATCCGCCCACCTCGGCCTCCCAAAGTTCTGGGATTACAAGCGTGAGCCACCGCTCCTAGCCAGCAAATTTCTTTTGGCCTTTGACTATCTTCAATGTACCCAAATCTTAATGCAAACCCCCCCTTACTCAAGATAACAAAATTAAACAATAAAACGATGCTTTTATATTCAGTTTTTTTAACAGTTTTAAATTATATGTGTTAACTACAACATGGTAGTGAGATCGAATGCACAAGTTCACAAGTTAGATTTACTCATTCTACAAATATTCATTAAGCATGGCTATATGCAAAGCAACATCATGAAAGCTAGGAGGAATTTGAAAATATGTAAACTATAGTCGTTGCCCTCAAGGAGCTCAAAGTGTGTGAGAAAAGATAAGAAACGTAAGTAAATAGATTTAGTGCAAGACAACATGTGGTAAGATTGAAATAAATGGGAAAAATAAAATATTTAGAAAAATAAAATAAGAGTACAAAGGTAATTCAGAAAGGTGTCTTAGTTATGATATTTAACCTGTTTTAAGTCAATAAAAGGTAATTTATGAACTTACAAACTCAAAAGGTCACTAGCGGTGGAAGTTGCAGGCAAGGCTTGATCCAGCAGCTCTATGGTATTCACTAAGGAGCAGTTTTGTTTCTCTAAGTTTCTTTCTATTGTGGCAAGCTGATTCCAAGGCTGGTTAACCTTATCATGACAACCGTGAGAAGAGGGTGCGGGGGCATGAGAGAATGAGAAAATGGTTCATAGATTAAATTTCTTACCCAAAGCATCAACTAAAGTCTTGGGCTTCCTTCTAAGTTGACCACATAAGCCCTGTGCTGACTTTTGACTAATCTCTTTAACCAGGGGAATTCTGTGTATTAAGTTGGCTTACACCCTAATTCACATGTCCTATCTATGAACATACCTCTGCTGTAAGGGGGCTTGTGACTGTGTCAGTCAGGTTGGCATCAGCTAATCAGGGTTCAATCTTAGGGTAACTGGGCTGGCTTAATTCTGCCCAAAATATGCAGCTGTTTGACAGTGAGGGTGGTGTAGAAGGGATACTAGCGGGCAACCAACTATGTCCACTGCAGCCCCCTTCATGCATCCATACATACCCTCCTTCCCATACGAAGGCCTTCTTGGAAGAGGTGGCATTTGAGGTGACTGTTGAAAAGGAAATAAATATACAATTCACACTTTTCTCGGTGGTTTCAAGAGGCATTTCAAGATCTTTTAGTAAATTAAGGACATCATTATATTCAATTTATTGAAGTGAAGAAACAATGAAATGTTGGTTATTCAAATCCCCCAGATAAGCATCCCGTTTCGAATAGAGAAAGCTGTTTCTAAAGGCAAAGTTGTTCCGGCTCCTACATTCTAAGAAGAATCTCCCCTTCCTCTTGCCCTTTCCCCAACAAACATCTGAAAATCAAGTTTTCAAAACTGAAACATGATCAGTTTCATGGATGAAGGTGGGTGCTTAATTCATGGGGAGACAGTCTATTCCAAACATTGAAATGGATTTATATGTTCATGTTTGTGGAGAGGCTTGATACCCCTTGCCTGGAAATGTTTTTGATGTTCTGCAGATGCCTCTCAACCAGCTTCTCCTAAATTCGTGTTATTCATTCTTTCTAGCTGAGGTCTGAAACTCCCCTGCTACTGCTTCCCAACTCCTAAGTTTGAGTCTACCCTTCTATGTTTCTGTTTCCCACAGTGAGTCCAGTTTTTCTACTATGTCTTTAAAACTTTTATTTCACTTACTTAAACTCCCGGCATAGTTCCTTATTTATAATTGTCACAAAATAAATGTTAAGTAGATTGGAGGCATCATTTTTTGACCTTATTTCATTACTCACTCTCCTTAAGTGGGACTGGATTTCCTCAGAAAATACCACAGTACATATCTAGTCTGATAGAAACTATACCTTTGCTTGCCTTTCTCATCCCTACTTGATGGGGAAAAGAGAAAATAACTGATTCTTGGATCTCCAGATTTTTCACTCACACTTACTATTCCATTTTTTTCCTTTGATGTTTAGATATCATGATATACCACTTTTTAGCCTTTTTGCATTTCTACTTTTCCCTCTGTCTCCATCCCCCAGGAAAGATTGGCTCTTCCTTGTTATCTTCAGAATTTCATAATCTGCCTCATGTTTTTCTCCTGGTATTTAAAATTTGGTTGCTATTCTCAACAATGTCAAATTATTGGTTGAATCTTCACATGATATAAATAATTCAAAATTCTTGGCTTTCCTTAAATCCACCAGGCTATGTGTCTTCTCCATAATGTCTCTCCGGCAATATGACCAACTCCTTGCAAATGGTATCCTCACAAGGTTCAGATTCACTAAGATTTAAGCCTTAATCCCTTTCCTTTTTGACCATAAACTTGCCTATCGCCTGTCTCTCTTCCACTGTACCTGCTCTCCCTCTCCATACAGAGCTTCCATCATTTCATTCTTAGAACATAAAACTTAAAATATTCAGTTGACACTTCTTGCTACAACTTCCTAATTCTGGAAACTACTCCTCAATGCTTCGATCTCAAAGAAACTAGGTTTCCACAGTGCAGCCCCCTACCTTGAAATCACTTCTGTTTTTCTTTTTCCCATCTCAATTTCTTGACACCATGTTATATACAAAACCTGTTTCATGGGGAGTACTGCTTAATTTAAGGCTTTGCTCATCCAAAGTCTACAGTGATTTTCCATTACCTAAAATGATACTAGGTTTGTTGAGCAATCACTCAGTGAGTGCCACACTATGCATATTATTGATAATGCACAAGTCTGACACACAAGTATGAGGAAACCACAGCTTTGGGAGAGGTTTAAAAGTTTGCCTAGTGTTCCACATCTAGTGAATGCAGCTGCTGAAAATCAGTCCCAGGTCCTGTCCTTTGTTCCACAGAGGGGAAGCTTTGGCTGACCCTTCCAGGCTTTCTGTAATCTGTTTTGAATTTTTAATTTCTCCCTCACTACTCCTCAGTATCAATTATACATTCAAGTTAAACTGGTTTACTTGCAACCCCATGGACAAATCAGTGATTATTTTCACCTTGTATTCTTTGTTCACCCTCTTTCTGGTAGAAAAAAGTAGGTGTAGAAACAGTTTATTCTTACTTCTGTGTTTACTCAAATCCTTCTGAATTTCTAAGGAATCACTCAGCTTTCACCTCCAGAAGACTTTCTGCATACCATGGTTCCTCTCTCTTCTGAATTCTCACAGCACTTGTCTGTATAACTCACTTGGAACTTTATCATGTAGGTTTTATATTCAAGTTGTCATATGCATATATGAGCTCTTATTGTTAAGAATATATGATCCCTGAGAACAGAGTCTGTGTCTTATGTCTTTGTGTCTTCCATACAGTTCTAAGTATATGAGAAGGTCGTAACACAGAATGTTGAATACAGTAAACTTAAAAAAAAAAAAAAACTTGGTTCTAAGGTGGGAGATTTTTGTTTGCTTCTTGGCTTGTGTGTGTATTTTCCCTGCAGAATCACAAGTTTAAAAATAGGGTGCTTGTGATGATTAATTTTATGGGTTAACTTGACTGGGCTAAAGGATGCCCATATAGCTGGTAAAACTTTATTTTTGTGTGTGTCTGTAAGGGTATTTCCAGAAGAGATTAGCATTTTCGTAAGTAGACCAAGTAAAGAAGACCACCCTCACCAGCCTGTTGAGGGCCTAAATAGAACAATAAGGCAGAGGAAGGGCAAATTCTCTCTCTCTCTTTTTGAGCTGGGACATCCATCTTCTTCTGCCCTGGGATATTGGAACTTCTGGTCCCTAGGCCTTTGGACTCTAGGACTTACACCAGCCTTTCCTCCTACTCCCAGTTCTCAGCACTTCAGACTCAGACTAAACTATACTCATCCCTTGGTATCTGCAGAGGATTTGTTCCAGGACTCATGGAAAGTACCAAAATCCACAGATGCTCAAGTCTCTTACATAAAATGGAGTAGTATTTTCATATAACCTGTGCACATCCTTCTGAATATTTTAAATTACTTCTAGATTACTTATAATACCTAATAAAATGTAAATGTTCTGTAAATAGTTGTCATACTGTACTTTTTAAATTTATATTTTTTAAAACACTTTTCTTTTCTGAATATTTTCTATCCATGGTGGATTGCATCCATGGAACCCACAGATACAGTGGGCTGACTACACCACCAGCTTTCCTGATTCTTCAGCTTGCAAACAGTAGATGGAGGGACTTCTTGGCCTCCAAAATCATGTGAGCCAATTCCCATAATAAATCAATATATCGATCTCCTATTGATTCTGTTTCTCTGGAGAACCCTGACTAGTAAATTCAGTGCTAGAGCATAAATTTCTTCTTCCTAAGCCTTCCCTGTTTTCTTGGAAACTCAGTGGCCACTTCTCACTCTTTATACAGAGTAAAAATTACCAAATTTATTCAGAGTCAATTAGTTAACAAATATTTGTTGAGCACCAATGTAGTTTCTTTGTGGAGTTTTAGGACTTCTGCTTCCAAGGGCACGGGGTTTAAGTGTTAAAGGGGCAATCACACTCCCTCATTTTGAGTTTGTTCATTCTCCTCTTTGGGTTATTGGGCAACAAGCTTCTAAGCTACTACAGACTCATCCAAAGACTGGTGACCTTCTTAGACTTTAAAATGTTGTTCTACTTGCTCCTCAAGATGTACCTCCTTTTTTGTCCTGGAGTTGACAAGGAACTTCAGTGGATTCTGGGTATATTTTTATTAAACAGTAAATAGAAATTGTCAGTCACTTGGGTATATTGATGACAAGCTCTATCTTAAGTGAAGCTAAATGCTCATCAGCCCCTAAAATATTTGCCCAGAGGGCAGCTTTAAACTCTCCTGTATTTACTTAAGAAGACCAGAGGTCATGGCTCTGAATTCTTATTCTAACTAAGCAGGGTGTTTTTATTATCCTAAATCCCTGGAATATGGCAGTGTTATCTCCCTACACAAATCTTGGAATTATTGCCCTGAAGTAACATTAAATGCATATGATTTCAAAAAATGAAAAGCAAACCAATCCCAACAACCAAACAAGTAAAAACAAAAAAAAAACTTTAAAGATGGTTTTGGAACTGAGAATGAATTGTGCAGTTTAGTTGTACAGTTTTTGTTAACTTTTTTCCTGTAAGTCTAAAACTAATCTAAAATTAAAAAGTTTATTTAAAAAATAGATTCTAACAACAAAAAAGGATAGAAGACAGCATAAATGTCATTAGTCTCCCATTTTAGTCTTTCAGTTGTTTCAAATCATTTTCTTACCTTGAAGCCATTGGAGTAGGAACAGAAAATTCTATCCATTGTATAAACTGACTTATAAGATATTTCTACTTTTTCTTTTTAAGACCTCTTGCTTGATTTGCTGAGAGTCAATCAGATAAAAAATAAAAGCCATTCCAACCTTCATGAGAGATAAAGACTTCAGTGAATTGACATAATATATTGTCCTTCATATATAATCATAAGGATGACACACTATCAATAGCAGTCAGTTTCGAATTAAGCAGTGATGACATGTTGATGCTGAGCTATTCACAAAGAGCTAGAGACATGTTCAGTGGAAGACGGGCCTGGAGCTTGGTTGGAAGTGGTACTGGGACTAAGTCAGATTCCAGTACAGCTGGATGAGAGTCAAAATAGTGTCTGAGACAAATTTTGCCCACAATATGAAATTCTTCCCACCTTTGGCCAGGATTATTACCAGGAACTGGGCTAGAATAAAACTTGCCAATAGTGGTCCAATAGTGCACATTTCAGCCCAACAGCTTCAAGAGTGGTATACCCTAAGAGGTCTGCAGAAAAATCTCTCAGGGTTAAAGAAATATTAGAACTTGTACTTATATTTATTTTTATCTAAAAAGAAATACATTACACTTTATTGATATTTAGTATATGAGTTGACCCTGGTATCCTCACTAGATCTGCTCGTTAGCCAATCTTCAGTAGAAGGGAACATGGTTTTCACAAACCTTGTTTCTATTAGAAGGGACTTTGCTAGGCAAAGTCTGGGTCTTTCCACCACTCCAACCCAATACTGTCAGTCCTCTCCTTGGACTACTGGAATTCTGTCCTCTCCCTGGGAGACACCTGCCTCTCTATAGCAACACCTAAATGGATTGGGTAAATTTGCTATATCTGGGGTCTTTGTAGCAGGCCCATCTGGTACTTATATTAAGCTACATTCTTTAATCTAGATTTCATAATACTAAACATGAGAATTTGCCTTCATATGCTACATGTTGCTTCATTTCTCAGTTTGTTTAGAAAAGAGGGCCCATTAGAGACCCTAACAGTCTTTTCTCACATATGATTATATGAGGTTTTTTGAGGGAAATGGAGGAGTTCCATAACGGGAGGGCTTGACAATGGTAACTTCATTCATTTATTTACTTTCAGTCTCTTACAGTTCACCCATGTGTGACTGATTTTATGTGTGTCAGATATCTTTCATTGGCCCCTCTAGATTTATTTTTCACTCCTTCTTCTTAGCCCTGAGAAAGGGCTCTCTTGACTGTCAGCTTCTGGTTGGTGACATTTTCTGTCGTAGCCAGTGGCTATACTGCCTAATAGATACCTGCGAAAATATAAATAAGCAATTCTTTAATGGTAGAGGTAGTATTTTAACAATAAGTGAAACAGTAATTACTTTCAAAAAGAATATACATTTTGAAAAGGGATTTTGGGGATGGTCTCTACGAGAACATTCTTTTACAGCTGAAGCTAAGTAAGTAAATCTGCCATCTTTAAAAACACTTTTCATATTCTGATAGCTAAAAAATTTAAATACAGAATTTTCTGACATGCCAAAAATATTACAGTGTGTTTGAAGTACATTTGTCGAAAACAAAATAGCCAATCCTTTGATTAGTTTGTAAGAACTACTAACATAAAGATGGAAATTGAAATTTATAAGTAAAACTTCAAAATCATCTTTGTATAAATTGGTGAGTAGGACTGAAAACAGAGTATCATGATGTTTTCAGTGCAGACAAATATATATTTCTTTCATTTAGTTCTACCTCTGATTCTAAGGAGTCTTTAACTATGACAAGCACTAAATCCAAGCATTACAATAAACCAAATTACTTTTTTTTTTTTTTTTTTTGAGACAAGGTCTGGCTCTGTCACCCAGGCTGGAGTACAGTGGCATGATCCTGGCTCACTGCAACCTCCACCTTCTGGGCTCAAGCAATCCTCTTACCTCAGCCTGCCTAGTAGCTGGGACCACAGGCACACGCCACCACACCTGGCTAATTTTTGTATTCTTTGTAGAGATCAGGTTTTGCCATGTTGCCCAGGCTGGTCTTGAACTACTGAGCTCAAGTGATCTATCCACCTCAGTCTCCCAAAGTGCTGGGATTTCAGGATTGAGCCACCATGCCCAGTCAAACCAAACTTCTAAACAGGTCTTTTAATTGCTGCAACTAAAAGTTTTAAACCAAGATTTTCAAAAATATAAGTTTTGGTCATTCAAAATAAAATAATTAAAGATGGAAGGAGCCTGGTTCTCTGAATTACCAAGTGGTGTGCCACTCATTATAAACTCACAGTAATATGTTATGTCAGTAGAAATTAACTATTAGCATATTAAGGCATTGAGATTTTGGTGTTTGTTTACAGTAGCTATTCCACCTTCCTAAGTACAGAAGTTGGTACTTTGACATGTGCTACTATAATCACAATACCCAAAAATAAGTGGCATTAGTTTAGTGGCTGGCCAACAGAAAGTGAGGCTATGATAGAGCAGCCTGGATGTCTGGAGAGTTCTGCTGTGTCTCAGCAGGTTTTCAGTAAAGCCGTCATGGGAGAGCTTGGAAAGCAGACCACACATCTACTGAGTCTGTGGCTCTAGGGCAAGTAGTTGGAACTGTCAGAGTGATAGTGAGTTGGCCACAACTTAAGCAAAAAAGATATTCACTCAGGTGAGCTCGGGCTGATTTCCAAGCAGAGAATGGACAGAAGAAAGTTCAGAGATCAAGGGCCTTACACGGTTGAAAAGTTGATAGCTTTTGGACCTCAAATAAAAAATGGTCCTGAGTGACAAAGAGCCAGTGAGATTTCTCAAACAACTCAGCCCTTCAGTAAACATCAGATTAAGAGAGACACTTTTCCACTGTAGCATATTGTTTCAGATAGCCTCAAGGTACCTGCCATCAAGCTGAAGGAGAAACAGGACTAGGAAACAAAGAGTACGGAGAGTTGAATAACGACATCTAGTAAAAACCTTGGCACATGGAACTAACTGGAAGCAAATAGATCAGAAGCTTACTAAGAAATTTTTGAAGAAATTGTGGTGCCAAAGAACTCATGTGTTAGGCTAAAAAGGCCTTAAAAATAACCCATGGGAAGGAAGAGAGATATGAAAGCTGTACAACCCCAAGAAGATAATATTCCCCAACAATTATTTCAGATCTTGCCATGGAGGGCAGTAATGGTTAAGAAAGAAACTGAGAGACAGTAGCCAAGAGCCACGGAAAGAAGAATCATGAACAGACAAGAAACTACCTCACATTTTGGGTAGTTGCAGTGCCTACCCAGAAGGATTTAATAATTTCTATGGGTAATGGACTGCTCTGTGTATCCTATTCTTCCTTTTTCTGAATGGAAGCTTTTATTACAGTTATGCTGGGGAGACAACATAGATCACCCAACAGAGGTCTGGCTAAATAATTTGCAGTTCAAATTGAAAATGTAAGAACTCTAGTTCAAAGAAGCAAAGAAAATGTGCCATTAAAAGTACTAAAATATAAAACTTTCTATTATCTTCTGTTGTACGTTTTGACTGGTAATGGTGTTTTATATTTGTTACTTAATGCCATTCTAAATAAGGGAAAATCTAATTTTAATGTTCATCTTTATCTTGTGCAATGCCAGTTTTAAATACAAACACAATAGCATCTAACTTGCATGTAGAATTACTGAACTTATACAATTTGTATTTCTTGAGCTTATACGTGCCTATGCATTTTGTTTTTCCTAGAACAGTGGAGATGCTGCACACAACTAATTTGGCTATTTTTATTTTGCTTCACAATGTGTCCATAGTCTAGCAATGCTCTCTACCTTTGGCTTACATTATTCCTTCCTAAGGCAGGAATAAAATGAGAAGGAACTATGATGGCTCTATCATTCCCTTTCTTTCCATGACATCATTTTAGTGTAAATGGTTGGCAAATACAGGGAAATATAGCAAAAGATTCTTTGGACTTTTGTGCTTCTTAGAATGCTACTGCCTTCTTTTTGTGTCTGAAGCACGTTTTTGTCCCAATGCAAAAATGTGGTTTCCTGAAGCTGTCAGTGCCCTGCTCACTCAGTCGTAGAAGTAACATGGCTACCTTGTACTCCTTTTTTTTTTTTTTTTTTTTTTTTTTGAGACAGGGCAGTGGCATGATCACAGCTCACTGCAACCGCCACCTTTCTGATTCAAGCAATCCTCCCACCTCAGCTTCCCAAGTAGCTGGGACTACAGGTGCACACCACCACCCCTGGCTAATTTTTGAATTTTTTTTTGTAGAGATGGGGTTTCACCATGTTACCCAAACTGGTCTCAAACTCCTGAGCTCAAATGATCCTCCTACCTCCACCTCCCAAAGTGCTGGGATGACAGGTGTGAGTGGCCGTGGTTTTCATTTGCTAAACTCCCTAGCATCATAGGTCTACTGGAATTCTGTGCTCATGGGACATTAAAAATGCTAATATATGAATGGGACAGCAAGGAACAGAGGACACACATATTGCAGATATCTCTTCTCACATGCCTGCTCCATTATCACACTAGATTTGATTAAAAAAACAAAAACCAGAAAACAAACAAAACAAAAAAATCACAAGTTTACAGATAAAATTATTGGCCAGGCACGGTGGCTCACACCTGTAATCCTGGCACTTTGGGAGGCCGAGGCAGGTGGATCACCTGAGGTCAGGAGTTCGTGACCAGCCTGACCAATATGGTGAAACCCCGTCTCTACTAAAATTACAAAAATTAGCCAGGCGTGGTAGCATGCGCCTGTAGTCCCAGCTATTCAGGAGGCATAGGCAGGAGAAATTTGGAACCTGGGAGGTGGAGGTTGCAGTGAGCTGATATCCGTGCCACTGCACTCCATCCTGGGTGACAGAGCGAGACTCCGTCTCCAAAAAAAAAAAGATAAAATTATTAGTAATTTCAAGACATTGATAACAGAGCATTAAACCAATTCCAAGGACCCACCTAGGTAGGCCCACCTGATGATTTCACTTGGGTTGAGGATAAGTAAATTCTTTGTGTGGACAAGAGAGTAAAATGGATGTTTTAGGTGAATAAAAAGATTAAGGCTTTTGACTCACCAAAACCTATTTCTTTTTTTCCTTCAGAGCACACACACTTATTTGCCAGCCCCCCGACCCTCCTCTTACTATTAGGTATGCCATGTGACTGATGAACAGCAGTTCCACGCTGGACCCTAGAAACTCCCCCTATGATTCTCTGCTCCCTTCCCTCCTTTGTCTGACAAGTTTATGCAGAGGGGCCAGGAGAGGATTCAAATCTTCCAAAGAGACGATTCATCAATGGTTTAGAAAGGTCCTGAATCTCCCTAAATGCTTTGAGCAATATATTAAGAGATTTAGGGGCTTATTTGTAACCAATACTAGTTCTCTCCTTAATAGAAGAAACCCCCACCCTCCTAATATGTGATTTGCAACTCAGGAACTTATCAGTGAGGGCTTAACTGGGAACAAAGCAAATCAGATTAAGGATGTCAGCTAACCTTGGAAACTGGACAGACATATGAGGTAATTCGGGAGTGTAAAGGAGATTTTGGTGGTGAGAATCACTGGGTGCAGGGGGTGTCACTGGTTGATAACAAAACTTGGGAATGGGGCTAACCCTGGATATATATGTTAAGTAGCTGTAGTTTTAAATTTGGTGGGCCACAGGGCTGTGGGTGGAGGGTGAGGTAAATAATTTTTTTTAACCAATGTTATATTCTCCAAGAGGCCTTAGCATCCTCCATAGCATCCTCTACCCCATTGCTTTATTCCTTTTCATGTCATATTTGATCCATGACACATAATACACATAGTGATTGTACATGTATTTGCTGAATTAATTATTCATTGTCTGTTTAACCCAGTTTAATGTGTTTCATAAGGTTAACTTTGTCAGTTTTATTCAATCTCTTTGTCTAATAGAGTGTTTATCACTGAATGACCAAATAAATTAAAAAAAAATCTGGCCCTCCGTCTTTATGGGTTCCATATCTGTGGGTTCTGCATCTGTGCGTTCAACCAAACATGGATTGAAAATATTCCAAAAAAATAGAATGGTTGTGTCCATAATGAACATGTACAGACACTTCTGTTCTTGTCATTATTCCTTAAACAATTATTTACATAGAATTTAAATTGTGTTAGATTTTTTTTTAGTAATGTAGAGATAATTTAATGTATCTGGGATGATATGCATAAGTTACATTCAATTACTACAACATTCTATATCAGGGACTTGACCATCGATGAATTTTGGTATTCCTGGAGAGGTCCTAGAATACCAGGATACTGAGGGACACCTGTATATGAATATATGCACATACTATGCTCACTCATTGGGACGTTTACTACTTTAGACTGTTGTCAATTGATTCCTGTCTTGTCCCTTGGTACCACAGTGAGTGGATACTCTACTTCTGAGCTCAATTTTCCTTGACTGGGGCCTTGATTCCTGCAACTGGACTTTCCAACACTGAACACCCCACTGCTTAGATCTCTTTCATTTGCCTGCCATTTTGACCATTGCAAAACACCTGCCCCACCTCTCCTTAGATAGATCACCTGGGCTTTCTTCCCTTGATTTGGATGGTTTGTCCTTGTTTCTCATGCCGATCCTCTCATTTCTGACCTTTCTTGAGACTCACAATTCCGTGTGTTTGTTACCTCTATCACCGATATTGGCTTCATAATCAGGTCCAAGATCACATATCCAATTGCTGCCATTCTGAATGCAAGTAAACCCAGTCAACATCTGCCTCTGAGTTCTACATCCCCAAATGTTCTTAGTATTCAACACAAAAGAGCTTACTTAGGCCCAGCTAACCAACTCTCCTGAACTAATTGTGGTTCATATCAAACATGTACACTTTTAAAAATAAAATGGAACAATTTAAAGGAATAAGGATTTAAGTAAAAGTATTTTGGTAGTGCTGGAAAAAAAATAATGACAGGAATTAGACATTAATCTCAAAGAAAGGCTTAGGAGGTCAGATATTGTGTCTATACTACTGTTATTTCACACATGACCCCCAATACAAGTACTCAATAAATATTTCTTTATGGATTGCTTGACTATTGTGTCTAAAAATTCAAAATTTTAACAAATATTGATGTAGTAGAACATGCTACAAAGTCTATTCCTAGTTCCAGTGCTTTTTACCAGCCTTGGCTGGCTGGCTATCCAAATGATTATGTTCTGAGGTCTTTCATAGCCACATTTCATCACACTAGTGACACTACTAAAGTGATTGAGTGAATGTAGTGCCTGTTCATAAAATCATTTCAAGTAAAGGGCTTCAAGATTTTTCCAGATGTTATTCAAATCTATATAATTATTTACAGTAGGACACAATACACCAAGGTCTCACATATTTTTTTTTCCCTTAGTGAACTAAGCCAAGCCATGTGACAGGGCATTAAGGTACAATAAAGTTGGTCACTTCAGAATTTGTTTCCTCAAGCATTCTATTTTTTCTCTAAATTGTGGATAACAGGAATTGACAGTCACATGACTGTTAATTAAGGGAATTAAACGCAATAGGGTAAAGCTTTGGTGCCTTGTAATGAATGGGCCACACACAGTGGGTGCAGATCAGTAAGAAGTTATTATGTATCTGTTTTGAGATAAACACTTTGCTGCTGCTAATGTTCTGTAACTTTTTATTACATTTTCAAAGAAAGTAAGCCAAACTGGTTGCCATGGAAATGATTATGATGTCACAGAGGATGATGACTTCTCCTAATCTATAAGCAGCAAGAGCAGATGTGCTTGTAAGAAACAAAGATCTTGTTTTCATACAAACGCGCTCAAAATAAAACACAAAGGAAGAAAAATACCCAGAGCACATAATGCAAAGAACAAGAATTGCTTCTAAATAGAATGTTTTACAAAGTTTTCCATAAAGCCTCAGCTGCTCCTCAAGCCACAACCAGCTTGAACATGGATGGTAGACATGAAATTACAGTATTCACAAAATTAGTATTCAGTTTGCAGAATCTCTCTTTCCAAAGCCTTCAGGCATACTTTATGCATGCACAATTACAGAAGCAGGTAATGAGAGAGATTCTGATTTCTTCCTATTGTTGTTATTGTACTTAGCTAGATAAGTCTTGATAAAAAATTGCTTTGTTAAAAAGAAATCTAAGCAATAATTTATTAATTCTATTGAAAATATCTTTTGGCTCTTATTACAAGATATACTGGATGATTTCTCTAAAACACACATTACTGTGTCCATGGAGACGGGTAGTGACATATCAACTTTTAGTAACACATCAAAAAGTTCCGTAACAATTAATAGTCTGCAAGCTACACTAATTTTTTTTACAATTTTATTATTTCATATCATAATTAATTTCACTTCAATTATTAGAGATTTTAAAAAAGGATATTCACAGTTTATGACTATGACCTCCTGAAATACATAGATATGCTAAACAATATATCACATGAATGGGTTGTGTCAAAATATATTACAATGTTTTCATTACATCACATTGAATTTAATCTTACATGCCTTCTTGGTCTTTGAGACTCTCCTAAATTAATTCTTTAGATTCTCAAATATTTCTCACAGTAACTTCAACTATTCTTAGAATTAATCAAAGTTTAAATGATAAAAATGAATGAATTATAATAAAGTTCTCACTTCCTGCAATAAAAAATAAACTTCCATCCAGTTTGCAACATGGATTTGCAAATAAGAATTTTAAGTTCTGCTATAACTAAATGAGAGATCTGAACTGAGTGAAAATGAGATAAGTTAACTATTTTGATGGCTCCTAAGATCCTGCTCCTAAAGAAATCTACCACCAAATAACCTTTTATATGAAAACATTAAACATTAAGACCAAGGTACATTGTGCTACAATTCTGCATTACTGTTAAGTGTATGTATATCCAATTTTACATTCAATTTACTGTCAAAATTAATTTTTTATTTAGAAATAAAAAATATTATGAGAATTATATGAAAGAAAAACAAGTAAAAATAAACAAGAAAAAAGTAAAAGTTCACTATGTTCAGTAGCCTGAATTAAAAGAAATTGAGAATAAGTTAACAGGTGTTTCTGAATGCTAGACTTTAATCCTAGTTTTAGTTCTGCTATCATATTGAAGTCATATACTATTTTAAGACATAAGCTCACTTTTTTAAAAGTACATAGTATGAAGATAGTACTCCAAATGAACACCAATGTTTGAGTTGTATATTAGGAACTGAAAGACTATGATAATATAAATTCTGAAAAGAGGCTAAAAACACTTGACAGCCTTATTATAAACACTGAAAAGATTTAAGAGACACCAAAGAGATGTTTGTTTAAGAACTACAGAAGACCATAATAGCTTGGTCGATTTAGACAAAGTGCAAAGGCCTAAATTTAAAAAGAACATCGGTATTTGAATTTAGAAAAAGAGAAAGGAAACTGCATTAAAAGTGCTTTTTAATGAATGAATGACTAGACAGCAGTGGAATCTTTTATAACATTTTATTGATGAAGGGTTTTATCTCTATGATAATTTTTATTACAAAGATAGTATCAAATCTGTTTAAAGCACTGTATTAAGAAATAAGAGCGCTATAAAAACAGTTGACTGAGTCTTTCTCTAAAATTGCTCTAACATAGCAGTGTAGATAAGATACACATACAAGAAAAAATATATTTTATTGAGATAAATGATAACATTATTGATGTAGATAGTAGGTGCTAAATAAGTTAACCTAAAGAGAATTACAAAGCATTCGTTTATAATATATGGTATCAGCATAGTTCAGGGGCAAAAATAAAAATGTGGTGTAGCAATTTAACAGAATTAAAGCTGTATATAAATAAAGTGTAACAGACTATGTTGTCTTTCCATATACACAAGTTTTTGTCTATAGTTTTTTCGAGCATATTGGATCTGATTTCATTTAAAAATGCTTAAGCGAAAATTTTTCATTTTAAAGACTCCCAATGAGGGCAAACAAACAAAACCTAGGCAATTTTTAGTCCTTGGAGGAGAAAACTTAGTTGGCAGATTGTCCTAAATTTTGCACTCCCTATGTAAGCATAGGTTAGTTCAGCTGATTGTTGCTATGTTAGGTTTTTCTAGGCACTTATATTATACAAATGCTCTGATTTAGAGTTGACCAAGGTCTGGATAGAAAAATTTGAATCTGATATATGTTATTTGGGGTACTACATTTTGAAGAACAAGCATAAGAAATGGGTACTCTGATGTGGAAGAAAATATGTTTTTCATCAGTTTGATTCGTTCTTTTAAAAAAATGACATCAGACATTTGGGAAAAGGTTTTTAAATATTGGGAAGGAAATCAATATAAAATTAAGGTACAAGCCTGAGCAACATAGAGAGACCCCCATCTCTAAAAATTTTTTTTTAGAAATTAGTCAGACGTGGTGGTGCACATCTGCAGTCCCAGTTACTTGGGAGGCTGAGGTGGGATTATTGCTGAAGCCCAGGAGTTCGAGGCTGCAGTGAACCATATAGTCACAACACTGTACCCCAGCCTGGGCAACAGAGAGCTATCCTGTCTCTCTTAAAAAAAAACAAAAAAAGAAAAGAAAATTAAGTTACAAAACAGTGATCAGCTTTTATGTCACTGCAATAATTAACTGTAATAATTTCAATCACACTGATTTAAGAATGTTCTTTGTAAAACTGCTATTTAGAATATTCATTTGCTTATCAAAGAAATGCAAATAAAACCCTTAGCCATGAATGAGGCATTGCTCTAAGCCTTGATTTGATCAACTATAAATATTAACTCATGTAAACCGTATTAAAAACAAAACTTAGGTAAGTTTTATTATTTCCATCTACTATTAACAGATGAGAGAACTGAGACTATTAAGAAACTTGCCCAACTGTTAAGTAACACAGTAAATCACAGGAGCCTGGATTTGACAGCAGGCCTTCTGGATTGAAAGATCTTGATAATTATATAGCCAATGGCACTTTTGCCAGTATCCCCTGGGTCAAATTCCTCTTGGAGTACTGAGCTGGAATTTTTTTTTTTTTTTAATCTGGGCTGATGATTTCACAGGCTTCCCAGACAATATGAGCTATGTAACCAACAGTGTGTTTCCTCTTTTATCTGATTACTATGTTTGCAGAAGTAAGTTTTGTGTTCAATTGTGGCTTTTTCATAACAAAGATTTCTTGATATTTTTCTTTCCCCTTTGCATCTTAGTTTCTCTTATTATTTTCTGAATTTACCCTGAATTCGAATTCCTGTAGGAAGTACTGGTGGATAAGTCAACCAACCAACTTCAAAAAGTAGCCACAAATCAGTCTTGAAAATAACTATTTCATGTTTTCCCATTTATAAATCAAAGGACTAGAGGCTACTATCCATTATTTAAGATAAAACATAGCTAAACTAAAGGTTCACTTGATGGTGATCTTCACTGCTTTTAAAATTTAACAGGGAAAACATATACACATTTGATTATACTTGGCCTTTTCAAAATATTCATTCTCTCCTTCAGTAGCATTACAAGAACCATAGGTCACAAGGCCCACTTCATATAGTAAGATGAGGATAATGGTAATCTCTTGATTTTACCGTCCTACATAAAATGATGCCATGTCCTTTTATCTTTCATCAAAGGCATAATTACAAGGTAGAGAATGAAACACTATGATTCCAGATGACTTCTCTCTATCTAGCCTGAGTTCTATCATTAGCTAGCTGGTTAACTTTGAGTAATCATTTAAATTGTATGAGTTAAATATTAGATGAGTAAATATTTTCAATACACAAATCCACTTCTTCCAGCCTGACTCTTTGATCATTCTCTGGTATTATCCCTTCATTTCACATAGGAAGAAACAAGGACAAGAGCAATAAAGTCACCCAGTCAGAGTAAAACAGTCAGGTAATGGCAGAGTCAGAATTAAAATAAAGGTCTCCTGTCTTCTGGAATTGTGTTTATTAAGAAATCAAATGTTGCAGATGCATCTCATCCTCCTCTCTCTCACCCTGGAGGTTACTGCTATTCCGAAAGTGGTGTCTTTCTTTTATGTTTTATAATACTTTTACTACATATACATATGTACAAAAACAATACATATTGTTTTCTATGTTTTTAAGAATTAACAATTTATATAAGAATCCTTTAACAATTCACTTATCTTACCCTGTATAATATTTTAGGGATTTTTGTGGTGGTATTTATATATTTATATATGTATTGATTTATGTAGCACATATATATGTGTGTGTATATATATATATTTGTTGTAGTATTTAGTTGCTGTGCAATATTTCAATGAAATGATACACTCCAATTTGTTTATCCATTCTCTTGGCCAGTAGCTTTCGGTCTTCTTTTGACCACGTAATCCATAGGGAGTAAAAATAGCTTTTACATGGTGAGCCAATAGATAGATAGATAGATAGATAGATAGATAGATAGATAGACAGATAGATAGATAGACCTCTCATACAAAAAGTTACCTTTTATTTATCTTTGTTGTGTGTGATAAATGTACTCTATTCGATTCTATTTTATTTTTTTAGATGCTGGTTATGACTGACTAAATACACACAGCCTGCTAATGGGTTATAACCAGGCATTTGAAAAATACTGTTCTAGGGGAATAGTTTTCAAACTGCTATAACATTTCCAATACTCTGATATTCCTGCAGAACATAGTGGGAAGCTGGTGGGGGGTGAGTCCAGCTTAGAATTTTTTCTGTCAATGAAAGATGGAATTAAATAGGAATATCTTTAACATGTGGATCGTTTAGGTACAGAAAACAAGTTTGAACCATGGTTTTAAGCAGTGAGGCTGATTATGAGGTAATTCTAAAAAAATGTATGTAGATTTTTAAACAAATGATTCACATTTTGAATTCATGCTGCTAGCTTACTACTTTAAGAATTCCTATGGACAGTCTATTCGTAACTGGAATGAATATTTTGTAGAAAGTGAATAAAAATCCCCCATTTTAATTTAATATTTATTTGTCACGGTCATTGAAGAATACCCCTAACTCAGAGAAATGGCTTTACCTACATTTCCATAAATTACATCAATAAGCTTTATGCCTTCATTGCATTACAGTAATATATTATTTGCAGACTAAAATACAAATGACCTCATTGACTTAAAGGTCTCCTGTGATGATGTCGTAATGAAGATTTCTGTGTTTAGTGAGTTGGGATCATTTTGTTTTAAAAAAGGAATCTTCAATTACAATTTGGTTACATGTTATACTGGTCTTTGAAGGTGCATTTTAGCCTATGGTTGTGACTAGAGACATAAGAATATTTTGCTTTTAGCAAAGGTGGTAATTTCTGCTTCCTTTTTGGCATTGGCATCTGACTTGAGTACTCTAATCCTTTCGTCATCAGCTCTCAGTGTACAATGCTTGGCAAAATCTAGTGACTTCGATGAATAAACCAGTCTTCATATGATCCAGAGGCCTTAAGCTGCCTTGTTTTCTTACCCTGATTTTGAAGCAAGTAATGGAGTTGGCAGAGACAGAGCTGAATCTGCCAAAGCTCAGAATAAAGAACACTCAAAACATAAGTGCAAAAGAAAGCAAATAGTAGGAGGTTATCATCTCAATTAGGAGTCATTGTATGGCAATGATCTGGAGGAACTCAGACTCTGGTAAACGTTTATAAAGGTTTCTTACCTAAATCTGTCAGTATGCAGTACAATAACTGCTGCAACCACTCGCAACAATGCAAAGATATAAATAATAGTAGGCATATTTCATCTATGAAGGCTTGATTGTCCACTTGACTCCAGATGGAAAGAACGAGAAAGTTGACACAAAGATTGAAATGGAAGATGGGAGCTAAAGCTGAGGTCAACTCCTTTCTTCTGCACTCTCAATTACAACACTGCTTAGAACCTCCTTTCTCCTGAATCAGTATCTCACTGCTCAATATGCTCTCAAAGCTTTTTCATTATGGCCCCTGGAACTCCTCTTTTAAGAAAAAACAAAACCAAAAACAAACAAGTAAATCCATCTATAGCCTCCTACCTCTTTAAAAAAAAAACATTGCCTAGGCTGGGTGCGGTGGCACACGTCTGTAATCCCAGCACTTTGGGAGGCTGAGGAAGGTGGATCACTTGAGGTCAGGAGTTCAAGACCAGCCTGGCCAACATGGTGAAACCCTGTCTCCACAAACATTACAAAAATTAGCTGGGATTACATGCCTGTAATCCCAGGTACTCAGGAGGCTTGAAACAGGAGAATCGCTTGAACCCTGGAGGCGGAGGTTGCAGTGAGCCGAGATTGCGCCACTGCACTCCAGCCTGGGTGGCAAAGTGAGACTCTGTCTCAAAAACAACAACAACAAACATAAAAACAACATTGCCTAAATGAAAAAGGTCTTCTTTGAGGCCATTACTCCTTCTCATCTAGGATGAATATGTAATGTCACACAGAAACCAAGACACTTAAGAATAAAAGGGGTTACTATTAATAATTATGCCAGGACCACAGGTGTAAACTGAGACAGTTCTTGGCAAACCAGCTTATATGGTCAACTTACCCATAGTCCTCTCAAGTGAAGGCTTTTCATTTTCTATTGATTAATCTTGCTCAAGTTTAGACTAAGGAGTCAGCATCCCCTATGTAGTTCAAAGACATTTTCAGAACATATACACTTTCATGTAAAACCCCAGTTCCTCTGATGCTCATTCTTTCCAGCTACCACCTCACAATTCTTCCTCCTCGCTTTTATTTATCAGTTTTCCAGGGATTCATTCTTCATAGACTTTCGCACCTAGTTCAGTATTTCCCTCTCTTCCCCAAGAGCTACATCTCCCGATTACCCTTTCATGTTTCTGATATTCCATCCCCTAGAGGCCATGACTTCCCAACCTCCATTCTGGATTCTGGCATCTTGTTCTCCATCAGAAATTTCTGTTCACAATCTTCTATACCTTCTTATCTCTCACTATTCCCTCTTATGCAAATTATTTAACCTCACTAGGACCCAACTGAGGTCTCTGTACCCTTCTACTTCTATCTGTCAGTACCCTCTCTGTTTTGTATAGCTTACTTGATGATCCATTACTCCAATTCATTTCTTTAAGTCAAGCTCAACTTCTTTGATTCAATGTCTTCCAGCTCCACAGCCGGTGAAATTTTTTACACTGGAGCAATCCTGTGGTTCATTCTTTTCAAGATTCTATCTGGGCTGTGAGCCCAGTTACAGTTACAGCGTTGAGCTTATTGATGGTTTATTTGTGGTCATCAGCCTCAACTGGGTCCTCTATTCGGCTTGCCTATTTTTCTACTTTTTTTTTCAGTTAGCCTCTCTCTATTTTTATAAAAGCAACTATTTCAAATTTATTCACTCTTCTTAAATTTTCAATCCAGTGGCTTTTCAACCTTAATAAATAACATTGATACCTTCTCCATACCTTTCCTAAACTTCCCATCATGACAACTCACAAAATTACTTACGTCTTCAATCTTCCTTACTTATCCTAAGCACATGAGGTATGTCCTCTTCTAGCTGAAGCTACTCCTGCCAATTACGCAATAGATTCTTTTCTTTCCTATTCCCTCAGGGACCCCACTTTACCAATTTTCTCATTAGCACTGAGATATGTCAAGGTCTTACTTAAAAGACAAAACAAAACAAACAAGAAACTTCCCTCAACCCCACATCTTCCTGTAGCTACTAGCTTCTACCTCTCCTTTTATAGCAAAACTTCTTGAAATTACCGTCTATACTGACAGCCTCCATTCCCTCACTTATTCTTTTCTCAACAACTCTGCTGTCATTATTACAGGCAGAATTTGATGGTGTTAATCTCTCCTTTTCTCATTCTTAGATCTTTTAGGTTTCCTCTCAGATCTCTGCGGGGCTCCATTGAGACAGGGTGTTTCAAAAATACTGCTGTCCCTCATGAATCGACTTAAGAAGGCTGGCTTGCTTATGAATCCACTGACATTCTAAAGCAGGTGGAAGGATGGTGGCCATATTCTCGAGGGTCAGGAGAGAAGTCTGGCCAGGTGACAGGGACAGTGCTGAATGGCATGACCTTAGTGAGCTCCACTTTCAAGAGACTGGCTATTAGCCTTAAACTCAAGTTTACAGATGCAGTACTGTACTGTTCTTAGAAAGGAAAACCATACATTTCTAAACTCATAAGAAATTGGTGGAAAAAAACCAGAAATATCATTTGTTTATAAAGAAAAATATAATGATCATGTATATTTCCTTCACATAGGAAAATCACATGGAGAGTGAAAATATCAGAAAGTTGCTAATGTTGGGCTTAGAACTGATCAAAGAGTTTTGTGTATGATAGACTGCCTAATGGCACCAGGCCTGACAGCCCGCAGTGTCCCCCTCACATCAAGAATGACCTCTGAAGGCAATATTTCCAAAGACTTGGGGGTAGGGTACTCCTCTGTCTTTCACATTACGTTGTGAAGGAACATCATTCCTTCCTTTTTAAATATTCAACCAGTCTGATGCCAAACATTCATCCAACATAAATATGGGAAAATGTTAAACAATATATTTTGAACATACCAGATATCATATCCATTTTATTTGTTGGCTACTACCTGATGTTTTCGGAAGCTCTTCTGGGTTAGGTTATTCAAAATACCCTTAAGCAGAGTTCCCCTAAAATCACTGATTGGCTTTTCAAATAAATAGTGTCTTTGTTATCAAATAAAAGCATTATTTCTTTTTGTTTTTAGAAAAAATAACCTGTAATGAGAGAGCAAATATGTAACTTCTACCCTCATGGGATAGGAAACCCTAATTAAAATAATATAGTTACGTTTCTCTACTCCAGTATTCACTGTATTTGTAAATTAAAAACGAGAGAAACATTCTAATTTCACAAGCTTCATGTATAAACCCTAGCAAAATGTTCAACTTGACTTTAACTATAAACTGAGAGCTGTTCTCCACTGAAAAAAAAATCTGTTTCCTGAGAAATATCGCTTAAGAATGCCGTAACCATTTAAAATTACAGTGTTTATCACAGAAAGCCATGCATTCATTATTTACACATGTAGGTGAAGTATGTCTACAAAAGGGAGACATATGATTCACCTGTTTCTGGAAGTAATAAATCTGAAATGGTTCCCTTTGAAATAAAATGTGCAAATATGCTTGGTGACCCAGACTTTAAAGTTATGTTCTTATCTGGATCTCTTTGTCACCACTGATCGTTACTCAACTCTTTATAGGGTGACTTTCAATTCACTCTCAGTGATTCTCTCATGTCATTCACTTATTGAGAAGAGCTCTAGATATTAATAAACATCAGATATTAACATACTAAATGCCAAATAGGTAATGTTTCACACATAGATAAGTATTGGGTTTGGTAAAAAGTTCTATGTTGATACCACATTCAATTAACCTTCTTAAAACACCCTGGACATTCAGTATGCTTTCAAGAGATACAACAGTGGACTGTGCATTACTCATAAGGCTGGATTTAACTACAGTAAGACTTCTGTATGATTGATGAAAATAATTGGCAATTTAGAGAGACTATAGCATGATGGTTATGAATATGGGCTTTCTAGAACTTAAAACATGTGTTTGACACTGTGTAGCTCTGAAACTGTGTGACCAGGGACAAGTTAATACTGTCTCCAAGCTTTCTTCATGTGAAAAATGGGGATAATATTACCTCTCTTAAAATGACAGTGGGTGTTAAATGAGATAATGCATGTAACATGCTTACCATGGTATCTGGCACAAAATAAATGGATATAATTATAAAAATGATATATGTGACTTTCCTAGTGCCACTGATACTCTAACTTCATTGAAATCAGTTATATCATCAATTTAAAATGCTATAGATTCTTCATATGGATTTATTTCTCAATAATAGTACACTTCAAAAGTACAGTCTTCCAATGTGGCCATTTCTGCAATATAGTTTACAGGACTTAGAGTGATATTCTTAGTCTACTGAGTGGGACTTTCCCAGGTGTCTAGTACCTCACCATGACGTCAGGTTTTAAATACTTTTGTGAAACTTCGGCACAGCTGCTGGGGGAGATACACTGATGGTGTTACTCTCTTCTTTATCATGTCTTACGACAGTTCAGAATGCCACACTAAGTTCTATATTAAGCTAACCTTTTTCTACACCACAGTCATGAAAATTGGGGGAGGTGACATTTGACTTTACTACTTGTAAATGACCTTTCTTTGATTCAATTCCCTTTTCCATAGCTCACGCCCTCTTTCAGAGTTATAAAACAGAAAACGGCTCCCCAGTTCTATCCCTATATGGTTCTCAATTCCCTAGGTTGTAACCATCTGGCTATAAAAATGGGGAAGGTGAATTCTCTGGATTATTTCCTTTACTATCTGGTGGTAATGTGTTCCTCTATTTTTTTTTTTTTTTTTTTTTTCAGCTTAACAGGATTGCTAAGCAAGTGATTAGACTTTGCTTTACTGTGAAAGAATTTTGGTTTATAAAGAGTTGAAGCTTCTCACAAACACTGGGTATGTACTTCCACAAGCTTTTCACAGGATTAAAAAGACAGTATCATACTGCTGTTGGCACTGGTTTAACCACCAAATGTTTCCTTTGAGATGCAACCTGTCATCACTCTGCTTTAGTGTATGGATCTCTCTTGCAGAATCCAACCTTTGATATCACAGATCTTTAGGTTAATCTGTCCTATTTTCACCTCCCAATTCCAAAGTCAAATGATTATGTTTGGTTTTCCTGCTGGTCCCCAGCAAAATAAGTTTCTTTTTAATCTCTTGCATGTAGCTGCTGAAAAATATTCCAAATAATAAGAGTGTTTTTTTTTGTCCTGTATCTAAATTAATGCTCACCAGGCATCTTCTCCTTTGTTACCCTCTTTTGGTAAGTTATTTCTTTACAAAGTTGAATCATATCTTTTTCATTTCTTGAATTAACACTTTATTGAGGATTCCAATAACTTCCCTGTACTTTTTGTGCTCTAAAATTTTAGGGTTTCTTAGAAGAATGGTCTTCTCAATCCTTTCTAGAGTTGACTTTGAGCATCACCACTTGACCCAGCTCAAAGTTCCCTTGTTTTTGCATTAATGGAACTCATTTTATCAAATGCTGAACAAATCTGCATTTTGAAAGCGATTATGATGGATTTTAACGACATCTTTAAAAATGTGTGCTTTCATTTTATTCAGGAACCTCTCTGGTCCTCACCCCATTGGTTTAACTCCCATAATTTATAATTCTTACTTGGGATAGAGATAGCTTATCACCTGCTCTACATCAAAACACGCTCTCTGGAAGAAATCTGATAGTATTCTATCAACGTGTGAATTTAAGTCATGATGTTACCTTTTTTAGGGACATGAGTATTTGCATAAGAGCCTCATCTCTAATTGCAAAGTGACACTCTTAAGACTGTTAAAAGAAACTATTGTTCAAGGTAGATGGAATTAGAAGACCCTCACCATGTGGGACTTATATGCCAGCTGAATAGACCCCAGACTATCAGTGTACTCAGGGAAGTAAAGTTTGACAGTATTTATATGCTTTACTTATGAACTGGATTTGGTATCTTAGAATATTTTCTTTGAAAAGGTAGTTCCATTTTTGGCTTTCTTGCTTCTTCATAGTGCCAATCTAGGTCAACAGGAGTAAGTGAGACCATTGTTCCATATCTCACTTAAAAAGAGAACACTACTTCAAAGACAAGAACAACATCACCTGACAAAAATAAAACAAGTTATCGGTTTTAAAACATTGTGCTTATGTGTGCCTGTTATTCTTAACTTTTTCAGGGATTCAAGTTATTTTAGGGTACCTATTCTGGTTGATTATATATCTAGCACAATAAAGCCATTTAAATAAAAAAATATAGAATTCATTTCCAAAAATTTCTTCTTTGATCTTAGGAAAGAATTATAATTTTCCAAATTGTCCCCTCCCACCTTCTGCTAAAAAAAACCCCAAAACTTAAAAACATACAATTAATTCCTTGAGCAAACAAAAGGGGATTTTACCCAAATTCCTTTAAACGGTACTTAGGGCTTTTAAATCTAAAATAGATAAAACAAACTACCCAAAGAAAACAAAACCAATACTCCATAATGTACTTTTTAGCTATATTGCCTTGTAAAATTTTTCTTTTGCTGATCACACTTAGTGATTACAAAATTAAACCTGTCGCATTTCTTGATAGCACCTTGGTTCATGAATTGTCAGGTAGTAACAGGAAATAATTCATTTTTGAAACAGAGGCATTACATAAATGTATTTTATTCCAAATTGCATTTTATATACAATGTTAGCCACTTTTCATATTTATATTTGCAAAATTAATATATAAATGTTAAAAATATATATTTATATATAATTTTATTTTTAATTTATATAACATTTTATTTTACATACATTCTGTAAATATACCTGTTATCTAGCAAGAGGTTCAGATCCTTTGTGTGGCTTGTAAGCCAGAGCTGACCTGTTAAGGATATTTGTAATACGACTTATGAGCCAAGATCTGACCAAATTCTTTATGAAATCAGCATGTATCTTCAAAATGGGACCCTTTTTGTCCTTTGAAAATAGAGTTTAATACATGAAAGCTAGCTGAGTATATAATTTCCTCCATATTCATTCATTTAATAAATATTTATTGAGTACCAACTTGTACCAAGTACTATGCTACTTCTGAGAAAACAATGATTAACAGGACATAATCCCTGGCCTTAAAAAGATCATATCCTAGTGGCAAAGACAGATTTTATTTTAAAACTCAACACATTAATAAAATATTTACAAAGTATGTTATGAAGGAAATATTCAAGGTGCTATGATAGGAGTTGGTGCAGGAAAATGTTTGGGTAGGATGGGACAGAAAGGATGAGAAAGAACCAGCTATGTGAAAAATGGTAAGGGTTGAGGGGTCTGTTTCCTCCCCACCCTGCCACTTCTTCCGTAAAGTAAAAACTTAACTCTCCAAACTGGATACAGCGGCCAAAGAACATGGTACTCCACTTCCCTAGTGGTATATTTTAATGTACAGTATAGTTACATACGTACCTTAAAAAAAATGTGTACAGTCTATGTCTTCTGGCAAAGGACAGAAATAAATGCACCCTCTAACTATCAAAATACTACCCAGAGAGGCCAGGCGCAATTGCTCACGCCTGTAATCCCAGCACTTTGGGAGACCCAGCACTTTGGGAGATCACCTGAGGTCAGGAGTTCGAGACCAGCCTGGCCAACATGGTGAAACCCTGTCTCCACTAAAAAATACAAAAATTAGCCAGGTGTGGTAGTGGGCGCCTGTGATCCCAGCTACTCGGAAGGCTGAGGCAGGAGAATCACATGAACCCAGGAAGTGGAGATGGCACCACTGCACTCCAGCCTGGGTGACAGAGTGAGACTCCGCCTCAACAAAAACGAAACCAAAACGAACAAACAAACAAACAATACTACCCAGAGAAATTCTGAACAAAGTGAATTACAGTTTATGCAAGGGTTCTTTCCCATGAGTGGATTGCATTGTGAATCTTAGGACTATAGACTCCACAGGCATGAAATAAAACCCCCAATCTTGGTATGAAAACATAATCTTGATTTCTCTGGATGAGTTAGATACACCATAACCTGCAAATAAGAAAGGAATGTAGGATGTTAAAAAGAGGGAAACACTTGCCAAGACGGTCCAGTTCTCCCAGGTGGTCATGAGATCTTTGTTATTCTAAAATCTGGGATCCATTCAGGGGGAGGCAGGGTGACAGAATGTAGTGTCTGAAGCCTTAGCCACTAGAGGGAGAAAGTGTTCCTCTGGTGACTAGGGAGCCAATGAAAGTTAACTCTTGAAAAGGACAGGCTTCAAGGAAGCTAAATTAAGCTTCAATAAACCAGGGGCAAGGACTACATCAACTTGGTAACTTTGGGGAACTTGAGGATGTATCTTTAAGATTTCACAATGTATCCTCTTCTACAAAATAATTACATTGTGTAAACTATCAGACATTTCATCTTAATTTCGATTATCTTTATTTCATATTTTCAAGGATATCTATAACTGTACAGATACCTAAACACTTAGGTTCAGTTTTTAGGAAGGACTTATGACAATTTAGAGAACTTATGTTAACCTTTACATATTGGGCATTTACATATTATAAACGACATACAGATTTTTTGAGGTAATTTAAGACTAAAATATTTACTCTCTATTGGGATGATTAGAGTGACTTACTGGTTCCCTACTCAGACTTTCCCAACTACGACTTTAGGAAAACTAATTTTATTTAGATAACTGGCAACTAAGTGTTTAAAAATCTGCCTTACCAATATGTAACTCACAGGAACTGCAATTTTTCTTAAAATCATCATAATGTTATTGCAAGCCTGAGCCCAAATAATTTCTCTCCAATGAAAATTTGTTAATCTTGTTTGCTGTATCACACCATCTACCATTTTCTATAGTTAAACAAAAAGAGACTATCGTTACAATTGTTTAATAATACATTGTATGGGAAAAAAACTTTCAAGAAGTAATTCATTATAAAAGCTACAGTATCTACAGTATCACACAAGTTATATGGTATCTATTATTTAGTTTGTGTCGATGTGAATTAATTCCTTCCCTTTATCAAAATGTAAAGAAAAGACACTATCCAAAATTACCTATAGAGTCGTGCTTAAGGTACTGTTGATGATTTAATTTTCAATATATCGTTTTTTCCTCAGCAGAAAAAAAACCTCAACAACTATTTCTGGGATTCTTCAAAGGAGTAAGAGTACGGTGCCTGTTCCGACTCTTCTAGCACTGATTTTCTTCACAATCTGTGACATGGTTTCTCAGAAACACCGTTTGGCAGTCCTGATAATTTCATGTGTTTTCAAATTTCAGCCACCCAGACTACACAGTTCACTATTTTCAGCTCCTTTCATTTTCCTTTTCCCTTTAATTATAGAAGTCTCTATTCCCTCTTTTCGCAAAAGTGGTCAGGAAAGATACTAAATGCTACTATTTGTAGAAAGAATATGCATTTGTTTTTCTCTTGACGGTTCACTTAAGTTCTTTCCAAATAAACAAGCTGTGATTGATAGTGATAGGTAACACTTCAAGGGTACCAACTTTTTGGACTCTCATCCGTTCCTTTAACTTTGGGGAACGTGGCACATGCCCCGCGGGAGAAAAAGCAAGTCAACACTTTAATTTTAAACTTGCACTGTTAAAGCACTTTCAAAATAGTAATAGTTGAGCTTCATCTCAGACATGAATGTCTTTCTCAGTCTATTCCCCAGGACCCCTCTTATCCCGCTTCATGTCCCGGTCAATGCGGTGCGCTTTCCGAAATGGGGCCGCAGAGTTGCCGGCGGAGACCAGTAAGTGGGAGGCTCCACGCGCACTCCCCGACTCGGCCTGGACGCGGCTCCCGGACTCCGCGCAGGGCGCCAAGATCGCCGCCCCGCTCCCTTCCCCCGGCCTCCCCACCAATCCCAGTTTGAAAGAAAACTTCACGCGGCCGAAATGAACGTCACCTCACCGCTCCAAGCCTCCAGCCGGCAGAAAACGTGAGATTTATTATGACACGGGGAGGGGAGATGGGGGTCGCCGTGGCACACTCGGAAGCGGGTTACCTGGCCCCCGTCGGGGGCGGGGTCAGCAGTCCGGCGACCAACGGGCTGGGGGCGACGCGGCCGGGCGCGCGGGTGGGCGCGAGGATGTGCGCGCGTCGCGGAGCCTCCGGGGCAGCACTTGTCCTGTAATCGATTGCCGAGCGCGCCGAGCGGCTGAGCGCGCAGACACGCGCACACGCGCCCGCCAGCCCGCGCGCGCGCGCACACGCGCTCTCATACACACACGCACAGGCGCTCGGGCCCCGCACACACGCACGCGCGCGCACGCACGTCCGCTCGCCCGCGCCCGGGGCTCCGCTGCCCGCCGCCCGCCGCCGCTGCCGCCGCCGCCGCCGCCGCCGCCGCCAGCCCGCCCTCCGCCCGCGGGCGTCTGCGCGAGCCCGGCCGGCGGGGGAGATGTGCTCGGGCTCCACCGGATCGGTTTCTCGGGGTTTGACCAGCTGTCCCGGGCTAACCCTGCTCCTCGCTGAAGATGGAGGAAGTAAAAACAGGATTACCCTTAGCTACAGATCCACTGCCTTAGTTTCCACCACCAACTGCAGTGCACAAACACACGTTAGGCACAGGAAAGAAAGAAAGACAGAGGACACATTAACAGTAAACACAAACAAAAGGGTGATGGGATTATTTTACTGCATGCACTGCTGAGGTAAATCTCCGCTTGGCTTTTGCGTGGTGAAGAACAGCTCTTGTTTTATTTGTCTTCTGATTCATAGATTATATATAAATATGTGTATGATTTGCAAAGGGGGGAGTGTTTTCAAAGTTAAGTGTAATTATATAGCATCTCGTTTTGCACTGTGATGTGATCAAATGACTTGTTGCTGTTAACCAGTAATAATAATAATAATATAGGTATTTTTCTCTGGGAGGGATGGATTGTGGTTCTGATTAGGGTAATGATTTTTGTAAAGGACGCTCAGGGAATCGGGTTGAAGATGATGTCCTCTGCCTTAATTTATCGTCCCCTCCTTGTAATCTGTTTCTGGGATGTTAATCGATTAATCAGTTCTCATCTCTATAGCTGTCATGAATTTGGACTTGTTTTGCTTTGTTTTAACTTGAATTCCAAGAGGAAAGATTGGGTAGGCTGGAATAAATAGCAGCTGTCCAGATAGAAGGTAATATCCAGATCCTGTTGGAATTAAAAAACAAAAAAAACAAAAAAACCCTGGTATGACACATGTAAACAGGCAGCAGTTAAATCACTTTGACAGGTTCTAGTATGGGCGAAAGAGATGGAATTAAGATTTAATTTTTTTTTTCTTTTTTGCCAAGGGCCAAAAACAGTCCTGTGAAGTTGGCCTAGGTTCCTAGCTGGGTTCTGCCTGACTGTCCCTCCCCTCTACCCGCCCCCCCCCCCCTCCTTTTCTTTCAGTTTTCTTGTCTTAGCTTTTGGTCGATTCTTAAGGAACCGGTGGATCAAGTTTTTTCTCTTGTTAATCGCATTGCTATAGCACTGACTGACCTCTCTCTCTCTCCTTTTTTTTCCTCTTTCCTGAAAGTACGTGGTGCCATTCCTGAGTGACTTTTCCTACTAGACCATCCCAAAGGGACGAGGGGGAGGGGTGGAAGGAGGAGGAGGAGGAGGAGGAGGACGAGGAGGAGGAGAAGGGGGGTGTTCCTTCTCTCTCATTTCTTGGTTTTGTTTATCAGCCGATCTGTTTGCTGGATTTGGGCTTGGAATGACCCACCTGTAAAGTGCTTTTCCTTCCTCCTCCCCTTGAACTCTGCAGGGGGCTTGGCTTGGAGGGGCAAGGGAGGGAAAGAGAGAAGGGGGAAACACAAAAAACTTCTTTCTTTCTCCCTCCGTTTATCTTCAGCCCGACATTGTCACCTCCTCTTTGAGGGGTTAGAAGAAGCTGAGATCTCCCGACAGAGCTGGAAATGGTGATGAATCTTTTTTAATCAAAGGACAATTTCTTTTGTATGTACATTTCGTTTCTCTTTCTCCTTTTTCTTTTTCTTTCTTTCCTTCTCTGAGGGTTAATAACCATTTCATTGATGGGGCAGCCTTCTTTCGCTTCTCCCTGACGTTTCTTTCTTTTTAATATGTGTGTGTTAAATGTGTACATTTTTAAAGAGATAAGCTCATTTGTAAAATATCCGAAGAAACTGCTCTTCTTTTAAACTTTACGGATCTCTTTCTTTAAAGCCTTATGTAATCATAATTTAAAAGAATGTGATAACAGTACAGCAGGTTGAAATTTAAGTGCTATGTAGTGACTGAGTTGGGAATTTGATCTGATTATTCCATAAAGAAAGAAAGAAAAGTTTTTTTTTGGGGGGGGGGTAAGGGAGGGTGGTGGTGAAGAAGGGGAGGGGAGGGCGAAGGGAAGTGGTTTTGGAGACAAGAAGTGAAGCTGCCTGTTTTCCAGTAAGTAATGGAGAAATTCCAGGAGCCAGGGCTAAATATACTTGGCGATCAATACAGAAATGGCTCATTGTGAATAATTTAGCTGCTGGTGCAGTGAGAGTTTTGAAACTAAAGGCAAAAAGGACCAAGGCCAAAGGGGGGAAAAAAAGTAAAAATCTTCTCAGGACTTGTCAATTCTTAAACTTTTTTCCCCACAGAATACAGTTAGATTATCGATCTTTTCATTATGTGAATCAAAGCTAGGGGGTGTCATCTCATACAGTTTACTTTTGTTTCTGAGAATTATGTTCTGTTTTGTGGCATTTGTGCATGAGAATAATTGCCCCAATTTTTTTTTAAATGATTCTCTCTAGCACAACCAAAGTTTATGAAATTTTCAAAATCAGACTGTATTAAGTAGGCTTGGCATTTGTATCCAAGCATGGTCTGGCAGGAAATTAAGGTTACATTGAACAGGTGCTTACACAGAACTTGGGATAGGCTAAAATGTCAATACAAGTCAGGGAGTTGGCCAACTGCTGTAGAAATCTTCAAGACACCATTGGGCACTAAGTTTTTTGTTTTGTTTTGTTTTCTTATGTTTGTTTGTCCTCCCCCTCCCTATTAGAACATGATGAACCAACTTGCAACAATTGTGAATAGAGCTATCTGTATACTGGGGAAGTCCTCAAACTGCAGTGTGATTGTGGGAAGTGGTGAATGGTAAAACACTTAAATCCCAGTTAAAGCTGACACATTTGAGCTGTACCCCCTATTTTTTATTTAAACCCAATAAATTTTGATTAAGAGAGTCATTCCTTTTTTGCTCTAGCCCATCTCACAGCACACTTATCTTTCCTGTCCTATCTCCAGCAGGAATCAGATCATTTGCAGAAAGAGTTCAGTGACTTGCAAATGAGCACATACAGTACACTGTGTATGTTTCTGGGCACAGGTGGCAGCAGCAACATGGACTAACTGCTTGGAGCTTCAAATAAGTTAAGAATTTAATGGCAGATACTGAAAGGAATCATTGTATTAAGGGTATAATCTTTTGTTTTGCAGCATTGCACTTTGACTATGGAAACAGAGGCTATTGATGGCTATATAACGTGTAAGTATTAGTTTTTATTGATTTGTTATTGGTAATAAAGTTGCCTTTGTATTACCTGTGTTTTAATTCCTGGATTATGAAACTTTATTGAGAATTCTGCACTCTTTTTTCTCTCTGTTCACAATTTCACCTTTGAATGAGTTTGAGAAAATGACAGCACTGAAGTGAAATAAGAAGGAAATATAGAAATATACTAAGTAGTATACTTAAATCAATAGTAGCTAGCAGATCAACACTTTCTTACTTTTTATAATTTACTTTGTTGTAAGTTGAGAATAGGCCAGGTTTCATATATGTCTGTTAATATGGTGTGTACTAAATATTTACTTCTCTGTAACCTAATTTTTCAGACATATTATGTGAAAGAGAATTGGCTTTCCTAACTTGACATTTCTTTGGCTACCTGTCTTTTCCATCCTCTCTCTGATAGCCAGCATTTTGGAAAATGCTCATTATAAATTCTGTGTGCTTAACAATTAAATTAGATGTTAAAAGAAAAGTTATTTCTTTCAACTGAAAGATACTTTAGAAATCAACAACTTATGTATTGAGATAATAAAGTTTTGTTAATTTTTTTTATTGTGGGTTGATTATGGCTTCTCATCATTTCATTCAACTGTATATTTCTAAATGATATTTCCTTATAGTTTCTAAGGGAAAAATGTATTACCTTACAGTTTGAAGGCTATGCATGCCATTGTGTATATAAAGCAAAGTTAGTAATTACATCTTATGTGACAATGAATAGAAACCAAAAGATTATATTTTGTGAAAGCAGGTGACAATGAGCTTTCACCCGAAAGGGAGCACTCCAATATGGCAATTGACCTCACCTCAAGCACACCCAATGGACAGCATGCCTCACCAAGTCACATGACAAGCAGTAAGTCTTCATTTTATGATTTTTTTTTTTTTTTTGTATGTCTCCAGCAACAGACTTTAATTTGTTAGGTCTGTGGGGTCCTCTCACATTGTGGTATAGCTACTGTTATAGATTTTGCTAAAGAAAGAACAACACGGATTTATTCCTGTTCATTCTAGTATTATAAAACATGAGCCTGCTTACTAGTCTGAACTATCCCAAGGTGGCATTTGGGAGCTGGTGCTTACCTGTATCAGGTAAGAAAGGTTAGAATTTGCTGGTTATTGTTTTGACTTGCCAGGTTTATGACTGGATTTTTTGTTGTTGTTGGGTAAAAAATGTGGAAACGTCACTTTCAAAGGACTCTTCACAGTTAAAAAATGAAATAATTTTATGTTGCCTTGGTAGAAAGCTAAACCGTCAGTGATAAAATTACAGTGTTACTTGCTTTTAAAAAATGTGAAAGTTTCTTCTCCAAAGCATTGGAAGTGAAGTGTAATTGAAAATTTATAGAACTCATTTATATCCATTTCTGTAACAAAGTTGAAAGGCTTTTGTCCAGAGAAGAACTGATAAAATTTGGAAAGATGTTTTGAATTTGTAGGAAAAGACAGTTTTGGCTACTGTTTTTGATAAAGGGTCATTTACTGATGTAATATACATTGTTTTTGTGTAATAAGATGCGACTTACATGCTGTCAGTGACAGAAGACAAAATACTTTCCTTTATTAAGAATATGGTTGCTTTTTTCTTAATTATAATGTTTTATCAGTTTAGTTATCAAGTGCAAGTGCTTTATTACTCTTACTCAAAAGTAATTTGAAATCTTGTTTTCTTTATACTTTCGATTGATATTTTATTGTTACATGTTATAGAAAGGACATTGGACTTACATGTAAATATAATTAAATTTACAAGTGTTCTGTTTTGGCAATATGTGAAGGAAAGGCATTTTCTTTCCTCTTTTTTCCCCCCTGAAGATTTAATAACTAAGAAAAGTGAATCATCTACTTAATTATGAGCATACTCATAAATGTATTCTGACTATCCAGAGAGAGCAGCTTTTTCTTTTTACTTCTAACAGCTCTCGAAACTGGAAGTTATTATAAAATTACAAGCTTAGTAATTAATAAGGACTACTGAATTGTAAGCAATTTATATAGAATACTATTGAATACATTTTGCAATTTATTAACTTTAAGTAATTTTAGCTATTGACTTGAAATTATGATTGAGTTTGAATTTGCTTTATTTATTTAAAGTTGTAGTTCTTTTAAGTAATGAGCACTTCCTAAGAAAATTTAATTCTAGAAGCAGTCCTTACAATTCCCTTATCATTTAGAAAGAAAAAGCTAGTAAAGTTAGCAAGTGAACGTATACTAAATTATCATACTAATCTCATAATGAATCTTTTGCATTCATTTTTCTTGCTAGTTGATTTGATAAAAAATGTACTATGACTACAATTTAGGCAATAGAATTTTTACATGTCAATATACTAGTTATTTGGTGTAATGTTTTTATTTCTCAGATAACTCACACAATTTCCTAAAGAGTAAAAAGAGATAATATGTAGTTTCTATTAGTTAGCTATTGGCTTTAGAAACATTGCATGTATAGGGTAGGGAGTAACTGTTAATCAGAGACTTGACTGTCATCCCCTAGACACAACCACAGGAAAATGCTTGTCAAGTGGTTGATTGGCTCCTTTATTTCTGAATTTGATTCTGGTTTTGCAAGTACTTGCTTCAGAAAGGCAGTTCACTCATCTTTTTAAATAAACAGTGCAGAGTGTAGGCATGATCAATTTGAACAAATAAGAACTGTGCTTTTGACATTTGAGCTTTTCTCACCCAACAACAGTAAACTTGTGTTTGGTAGAGAGTTTTTTAACTTACTAGCCTGTGGCAATTCCATGTTAGTACAGGTTTTGGCTAAGATGCACGTGTTTTCAGGTTCTTTTCCAAAGAGTTGCAGGTTAAATATTTTGGCTCTCACTTCAGAGCTGTCTCTTGCATCCTTTATGTAGCCTCTATTTACAGTATCTAGGTTACCCACTTAGGTGTTAGATGGAGAAGATACCCATTTTTCCTCTCTGTTAGATCTAGGAGAATATCAGCATTTTAGATTGCCAAAGCAAATAGTGATAGAGAGGAACTCTTGTCTATTAATTAGAACAAGAGACCTAGAATTGGTCACTCTGATGTTTTTCTGTGACTTGGAATAATTTTTGTGTGCATCTGGCCTGTCAAATCACTTGTGTCTGAGATCACCGGTTTTCCTAAATCCCTTTACATGCATTGTTGACTTTGTTAAATGAAAAGAACTTATTTATTTTCTGCATTTTTTAATATCTTCAAATATACTTCCTGGAGGGTGCCTGCTTCCAAAAACAGAATTGCAATTTTGATTGAAAGTGTTAAAGCTAAAAGTAAATGTGAAAACCTTTAAGACAGTTTCTAGTAGCAGGAAGGAGAGGATGGGAATATATGTGTAAGGAGGAAAAAAGTTATTTTTAAACAGTTAAAAAAATAAAATAAGTAAAATTTTTTTTTTTTTTAAATAAAACAGCTAACATTCTGGCCAGAAAAGTATCAATAAGGCATGAGAGTTCACTTATTTTGGCTTTAGGAAGGTGGTCAGTACTACTCTAAGGTCCCAGCATTTGTTTAAGCTATTGGTAACTCTTCTAAGATGAAGGGTTTCTGTGCAACTTGCTGCCAGCTATTGTATAAAAATAATGACAGCAGCTATCATTTTTTGACAGTGCTAGAATAGAGCACTGCTGACTTGGGAGGGAGAGAACTAAAAATGTTATAATGCCTGACAGTTTTTGGTTTTAAAATTTAGCATGTAAGATAAACTTAAAAAGAAGTAAGAGGTATTAGTGATCCTAACATTTTATAATGACTACTTCCTATGGTTTTGAATGAATTTTCTTAGAGAACTTTAAACTTTTTCTTCTGGAATAAGGATCTCTTTGATAAGAAGATGGGCATTGTTGCCTGAGATCATTAGTGTACATATTGAGTCTGCTGACAATCTTCGGTGTCAGGGATGACAGTATATGCCTTGATGGCTACTGGAAATACATAGTGTTAAGTGATTTTTAAAAATAGAATCTGGGAGTTAAGAATCTGAGACAGACATCTCAGACAGAACAATATAAAAATAATCCATATTGTATTTCGGCCCATCAGATGAAACTTACTTTGTGATTCCTTCTGTTTCTTGGTTAGCTCATTTCCAGTTCTTGCATAGTTGTTCAGTATTGGTTTCAGACTGTTCTATACTGGCAGGTGACTATTTTGAAAATTGTTTAAAGTTCAAAATTTTTAAATTAATTTTATTTCTCTTATCTATTTTTTATAGTGTTTAGGTATAAATTTACTTTGCAGGTAGTTACTTAAATGGGTGTGAAAATACATCAGGATGCAAAATTTGTTTCTATTACTTTAAAGCTCTTCAGTGGATCAACTGTACAGTCAATGCTATTTATCAGTCTGATGGCCAGGTGGCGTGTATGGAATCGGAAGAAGTAGTAAGTCTAGTTTTACAAGGCTCTGACCAATAATCAGGTCAGGGAATCTAGTTTATTCTTTTCAGAGTGCTTCACATTAATTTTTTTCTTAGCTAGTTTCCATTTTTAGAACCTAGTGAAGCAGAAGTATATTATGATTTCTGTTTTCCATATGTGGAAATTGAGGCTTGAAGAAATCAATTTACCTCTTAGAGAACTTAGCAGAAAGATGAAGTTATCAGGATTGGGACATAAAATTGTGATATTACCTTGTGGGTTAGTTAGATAACTGCTATCTCTACAATGTCACCTTCTCAGGGTATCTGCCGTGTCCAATACTGGCCCATATTTTTGTGACAAAAACAATATTTCAGAAATAGAAGAGTTATTATGAGGGTGGGGTGATATCAGATAATCTTTTCAGGTGGGTGTTCTAATGCACTTTTTGAAATAGAGCCTATATTATGGGACTTACCAGCTTTCTGAGTTGTCTTCCGTAGCTTAGTTTGGCAGTCACCCTTGCTTGGATTTCTGTAGGACACACCCTAATATAACACCAGATGGGCTTGATATAAAATCTTCTGTTTTAAGTCACCGTACTTAGGTTTGTGTATATACCCAATGTACTTTACGTTTGGTTCTTATTTATTAGGGAATTAAATAAAAATAGTTCTGATTTAATTTCTTTACAGCTATCAGAGATAAATGTCATAACTATGTACCAAAAGAGAAAAAAAGGGGGAAAAAAAGGAAAGTAAAGGAGGTATAGATTTGTTGGTAATTAACAGCAAAAATGCTGTAATTTTTTCGTTGCACCTCATTCCACTCCCAACTCCCTATCTTTTTAGGCTGCTTAGTATTGAGAATTAAAGTCCGTTTTCAAAAAACAAAACAACTTACGGTGGAAAGATTATCCTTACCATCTCTATCTTTGTTCAAAATCTGTCTTTCCCACTAGAAGTACTTTTTTAAAAAAAAGGTAACATCATTGATTATGTTCTATTGAGAGTCTTCCTGTAAGCCGTAATGAATTTTCATCTCTGGGTTCCGTGCTTTTCTCTCCTAACTTTTGATATATTGATATATTTTGAATATTTACATATTTTTATAATATTTGGAAATATCAATAGCAGAGTTCCAGTCCTAAAATGAGGTAGAATATATTGTTTTTCTTTACTTTTTTCTTCTTATCTGTTTATGTTAAATGAATTTATTGACCTGTTAGTATTTTCCTTTTGCGAATTAATTGAGACCCAATGTACCTCTGTTTTGATATAGGTAAGGAATATTTAGGGATGGTTTCCTTTATTATAAATGTTATAATCACCACTGGAGTGAGAGAAGGTAGAGGGGCATCCTTTATTGAGTGCACTTAGTATGTTAGATGCTTATTATTTCACTTTGTCTCCACATCAATTCTGTGAGGTAGGCATGTTATTACTCTATTTTATAACACTTAAAACTGAGGCTCAGAAGCAGTAGACTGTGAGTGTTAAAAATATGGGCTTCGCAATTATGCTGGCCTGGGTTAGAATTCCTGCTTTGCTGTGTGACCTTGGCCATGTCACTTCACATCTCCGAGCTCCAGTTTCCTTATCCGTAGAATAGGGATAAGCAATACCTACCTCAATGGGCTGTTGTGAGATTTCAATAAGGCAATGTATGCAAAATGCTCAGCACCACTTCTGACACATGCCAAGACTCAATAAATAATCACTGCTGCTGTTACTCAGAGCAGTCAAGTTACTTTTTTATGGACCTATGACTCATAAGAAAAAGGGTTTGTTTTTGAATCCAAATCTATTTGAAATCTGGGTCTTTTGCTCTTTTCTGTATATTGCACAGGTCCAGGGAAGAAAGATAGGGATTTCTGATAGTTTAGGATAAAAACTGAATCAGGAACCCTCCATTATTTAAAGCATCTATGAAGATTTTGGTTAAGAAAGAAATAGAGTTTGTCTGTATGTCAGAATTGGGGAGGGGGGTGGCGCTGGACATTCCTGAGTATAGTTTTGTGGTTTTGATTGTATATAAAGCAAATCACTGCATATTATTGGTGTTCCAGATATACTAGTCATTACAAATAACAAAAGAAAAAAATTATATTAATAGAGTAACCTATTTCTACAGAGAATCAATTCTTAGAGGGTCCTCATCTAAAATCTAACCTCATTTGATGCTTCTGGTAGTACCATAAATTCTCACTTGATGATACCTAATAAAATTATTGGTTTAATTGTTGATTGTGCACTTCGGGGGTAGTAGTTTAGATGTTCTAAATTTGAAGTAGGCCTAAATGCAATTATTAATTATAAGCATTTGACATTTTGCTGTTCAATTCTAGTTGATCAATTCAATAAATATTTGTGGGATACCTCATATGTACCAGGTATTGTAAGGTGAATCCAAAGGTGAATAAAGAGTATAGAGTCCTTTTCCTCCAGGAACTCATACTCTAGTGGGACAGACAGACATTAAATAGTGCATTTTACTGTAGTAAGCTTAGTGTCTTGATTATTATGGGGGATGAGAGGTGGTGCTCATTTGGAAAGATTTTTTAGAGGGAGAGACTGCTTGAGCCGAGACTTATTAAATGAATAGGATTTAGGGGATAAGTGGAAGACCTTTTCAGTAAATAATGTATCCACAATAAGAGATGAGAAATAGCATGCAATATTCTGGGAAATACAAGCAGATTGGTATTTCTAGACTATAAAGTTGGAGTCTAGGAATTTGAGGCCAGGAATGACTTTGGAGAGTTAATCAAGGCAGGATAATGGAGCATCTTGTATGAGAGGAAACTTGGCTTTTATTTTTATGGAAGTCAATGGTTTTAACAAAGTAGGTGACTTCAGTCTTTTGACTGACATGGATCGATTTGACTACAATGTGGGGAAAAAGATTGTGGATGGGGACCAGTCTCTAGGCAGGTGCATCTTTAACAGCCTGTTTCAATGATTGAGTGAGAAGTCATGCAAGCTAGCAGTAGTGGGATAAAAAGGAAGGAGAAGGATCTAGGTAATATTTAGCATCTTAAAGTAGACAGTACTTGCTTAGTAGAATTAAGGAGAGAATAGAGTCAAGGATGACAGCCTCTAAATTACTGGATAGATGGTGGTAGGTTCTGTCAGTGAAGATAGCAAATACTGGAGCAGGTTTCCTGGAAAAGATTTAGCTTAGTTCAATTCTGGTTTGAAGCACCCGTAGGGTACAATTTGGGAGGGGGATAGCAATTAGGCACATGCATATAGACTGAAGTATGAATTTTCCTAATTAGTGAAAACTAATATTAGCCCATGGTTTGGTTACTTTTCTGCCCATATTACTGTAACAGTAGTTTAATACTGTATTTTGAAAACATTCATGTCTAAGTAATTCTCAGTATTTGATCAGTGGCCTTATTTCCCCAATTGCCCCATTAAATCAAAATTCTATATTGAATTGTAGGTGCACAGGCTTTAATAAACTCTTTGCTTAATGGAATCCTTTATACTGGTCTCAGAAGTTGAATTAATTGATGTGACTGACTCACTGATTTTTTAAAAAAAAAAGCTCTTCAAAATTTTGTGGTATATCTAATATCATAACTTCTATGTTTTTTTAAAAAATCATAAGATTAATGTATGCCATATACTCCAGTGCCTCTATTCTAATGATCTATCTTTATTCTGTAACCTGTTTCCTTATAAATAAATATGCTATTGAAAATATTACATACTTATTACAGGTTGTTAGCTAAACACTGATCAGTTCTGCCACATTAATAGCTAAGGAATTTAATACTCCTCACCAGAGCCTTTTTGAAGACTTTGAGATAGATATGCAGATACAATATATATTATTTTAAAATGATTTTGTATATAATTAATATTTTTAAAATATAATATCATACCCCTTGGGATGAGGTTACCTAGATGGGAAAGTATACCATAGACAATATCTTAATTAACATACTTATTCTAAAATATTTATTATAGAATTCCATCTTAAAAATGTAAGTGCTGACTACCCAAGACACCATAGAATTCCAAATGAATGTTAATGCTAGAAACACTTCTTCTGAGATTTCCTGTATGTGGAGATTCAGAACTCCCTAGAGAGATATTTTTCATCTTTCGATCATTGATCCAGCAAACATTTATTAAGCACTTACTGTGTATGATGCATTGCTGGTGCTGGGGCTCAAAAAATAGGTTTGGGGTGTTTTCTAGAGAAGGATGTTATCTTCAAGGGTCCAAATGAATTGATATTTTGTGTGAGATCGTAATACTGCTTATTGCATTTAGAAGTAAATGAGTGTGATGTGCTAACTGTGACTTATATCCATTATAGATTAATGAGCTGCTTCTCACCTTTTACCTCCAAGAGTTTTTCAAACGTGTGTAAATTTGAGGATGTACAGTGAAACAGACAAAAGGGCAACCAGCCACTTAGATAGGTTCTCAGAGGATAACATTTCCCCACAAAATTATTTATAATGCAGGATTTGGCACTCATCCTTGCAAGTTCTGAAACTAGATTTGTGGCACACTTAGAGTGGATCTGTATCTCAAGGTTGACTGACATTAAACAAGTTTACAAAATTGATATTTAAAATCAGAATGCCAGTTTATGTTTAGATATTGATTAAAAATAAAGCACACACACACACACATCCAACCAACAAACACAGGAGCTGGATCACTCTAGTTGGCTTGACTAGATCATTTTGTTCTTGTGAACTGACCTATATGGGTAATCAGTAAAGGTCATTTACTGAGCAAAGAATCTGAATAAAGGGAGTTAGTTATATAATTCAAATGTTTAATGGCATTAGACTAAGATAACCTAATATATTCAGCATCACAATAGAGATAGCATTACTATTTGGATAATTATGGTTGAAGTCCTTTGTCCAGTTCCCTCTCCTTTTAATGGGCATGGATTTAGATTCCCTAGATCTATATTCAACCAAAATACTTCTGAGAGTCATTTTTTTTTTCCCCTTGGCTTCCTAAGTGAAATCCCCCAGATTCAGTCTGTAACCTATATTAATACATACAATCAGGTTACAACCAGTTCTTTCTGGCCTGGGATCCATTCATTTTCTTTAGTGTGATTTATATTTCTGCTTTAATTTGTAAAATGTTGATTTTATAGCCTAACTTTATGAAGACAATCTTATAGTGCCCATAAAGGATACTTCCTTCAACTACTATTGCCATAAATTGAAACTTCCATTCACAGAAATCTCGATAGGTGATGTGGTCAGCAGTTTAAGAGTTCTTAATATCTATTTTAGATGAAGATGGAAAATAGCACTACCATTTAAGAAAGATCCTTAAGTTAGCTGGTGATATAGAGGCACTTCCAGTTTATAGGTCAGAAGGAAAAAAACACCAAACCAGTCTCATGAAATTATTGAAGTGATCTGACCGCAGCAAATGAGATTTTATAGCAAACTATTGTATTTCGTGTTAGTTAGTAGGAAAGCTGTCTTAATTACTGAGTGTGAATTAAGTAACTTTTTAAAGCATATAGATTTATTTGGGGGGCCACACATTGATTATAAAGAAATTAATCAGGTTTTCCAGATGTGAATCTTTGGGGAAAATGGTCATACCTCTTCATCCCTAGCATATGCATTGTATGCATTGTAGGAGCCCTGTAAATATGTGTTGAATGAAGGAACTACTTAAGATTAGCATATTACATATGTCTGTTTAAATAATATGCTTCTGATCTACTTGAAAAAATTTGGAAACTTGATTTCTTAGTTGTTGAAATAATCCAAAAATCCTAATTTACTTGTGATTTTCTCTGTTTGGGGATGTGTTATTTTTATAGTGTCTCACTCTGAAAAAGATTTTGTAATCTTCAAATTGGTCCCAAAAGCTGATCTCTAAGTTTCTAAACAGTTCTTATGTTTTCTGATTCTATGCAACCATGTTCAGTGGAATCCACATGAATGTTAATGTAGATGTTTCCATGACACCACCATCATCATCTTCATTACTACTATTAATATCTTGATATAGCACATTTAAGGTTACAGATTTAATTCCATATACTTGTAATTTTAAAGCCAGTTCTCTGTTTTTAGTAGCATGTACAAGATGGAATGCTTCAATTAGCTTTTCTTATGCACTCCAGATATTTTGATGAGTGTATAATTAATCAGTGTGAAGTCACATTCTAATAAATTAACATTCTGGGTGTCTATACTTTTGACGTTTTTGTCATTGCTCTCATTATCATTGAAGCTGTAGTTCTCCTTACACTTGTCTATGTCAGCTCTACCTACTTCTTACTAAGACATTCAACATGCAGGGCTTGATCTTATTTTGAAGTGCTAGGGTACTACGTTGCTCTGTTTTCAGTTGAATTAACAGTGAGAATTTCTGGTTGAGTTCTAAAGAGGCATAATTTCTTCTACAAGTATATAAAATGTTTTTTCTTTGATGGCCATTTTCATAAATGTCCTTGTTTTGTTGTTTAAAAATACACATTTTAACAAGTAATATTTACATATGGAAATATCTTATAGGTCTTCTAATCAGACTTATGCCAATATGCTTATTATTCAGATGGTCTGAAGTAGATGACTTTATTTTCAATACATCTGTTACTTTTTAGACTGAAAAGTGGCATTTCTATAGGTTTTAGGGCTGAGGATGTATGTTTAATTCCTGATTGTAAAAGGTCTATTTCTATTAGAAATGGTTGCTCAGATCACCCAAATATCATCTAAAGCTTGAAAATTGAGCTATTCAATAATTTTTAGGTACTAAAAATAGGTGGTACCTAATCATTTCTGTGTACTGCTTTAAAATGACTTACGCCTTAAAAACACTGACTCAAATGTAGTATTTGGAAATGTAAAATGACTTCTATTACATTATTACATTTTTGAAAACTACTTGAAAGCAGGAATAGATTGTGTCTGGACATAACTGAGAATTATAAAAAGAAATATGAGATTTTTCTGTGAGTCTGCTATTTTTAAGTTCTCAAAGCATGAATTTACACACTGCCATCTGTCTGAATTATGACACATTAATGACCTAATGATAGTTTTAGATTTAATTTTTTTTGGAAATAAAAACAAACAAAAAGAAACACCCCCGTACCTCAACAAAACACAATTAAAAATAAATTATTTTTTACATAAATAAATCATAGTAACGCTGTTTGCATAAATTTTTGGGGATACATTTGAATAGTTTTAGTTGGTGTTACATTTTGAGTACAATACCTGTAACAAATTTGAAAAGATATTTTTTCAGCCAGAGAAGCTATAGTTAACTAGACAATTGATTTCATACAACACTATGTATATGATAATGCCATTTATGTTTTTAAAAGCATATATGTGCATGTGTATGCGTGTGAATGTGTGAAAGCAAATAATAAGAACAAGAAGGAAACGTCAAAACTTGATATAGTTGACTTTGGGATATCGGAGGGTAAACAGGGTGTTTTATATTTTATTCTAAATAGTTTTACATTCTTTAAGTCTCTTACAAAAAACAAATTCAGATATTATTTGTGTAATTTAAAGAAAAGACCAATGAATTCAGTCAACCATCCTCTAAAAGAAAGTATGGAGCCAGAAAACTGATAGTAGCTCTGATTACATCCGTTTAACTTTGAAATTTCAGTAAAATTATAGACTCATAAAAATGATCAGCTGTCATCAATGATAAATACTGAAATCGGGCATTTTCATGTACAAATGATATCTTCAGATTTATTGAATACTATCTTACTATAGATTTAGTCAAAATATAAGGTATTTTCTTTTTCTTTTATTCTTTCTTTTTTCTTTTCTTTTGCTTTTTTTTTTTTTGAGACAGTGTCCTTCTCTGTCACCCAGGCTGGAGTGCAGTGGCGCGATCTTGACTCACTGCAACCCCTCCCTCCCAGGTTCAAGCAGTTCTCCTGCCTCAGTCTCCCGAGTAGCTGGGATTACAGGCGCCCATCACCATGTCCAGCTAAGTTTTTTATTTTTTAGTGTAGACAGGTTTTCACTAAGTTGGTCAGGCTGGTCTCAAACTCTTGACCTCGGGCTATCCACCTGCCCCAACCTCCCAAAGTGCTGGATTACAGGCGTAAGCCACTGCGCCTGGCTCTTTCCTTTTTCTTTCTTTCTTTTTTTTTTTTTTGAAACGGAGTCTCGTTCTGTTGCCCAGGCTGGAGTGCAGTGGCGCGATCTGGCTCACTGCAACCTCTGCCTTCTGGGTTCAAGCAATTCTCCTGCCTCAGCCTCCTGAATAGCCGGGATTACAGGTGCGCCACCATGCCCGGCCAATTTTTTTTTGCATTTTTAGTAGAGACGGGGTTTCACCATGTTGGTCAGGCGGTCTCGTGCTCCTGAGCTTGTGAGCCACCGCGCCCGGCATTCTATTCTATTCTTCTCTTTTCTTTTCATCTCTTCTCTTCTCTTTTCTTTTCCTTTCTTCTCTCTCTCTTTCTTTTCTTCCTTTCCTTTCCTTTCCTTTTTTCCTTTTTCTTTCCTTTTCCTTTCCTGAGATGGGGTCTTGTTCTGTTGTTCAGGCTGGAGTACAGTGTCACGATTATAGCTCAGGGCAGCCTGGAACTCCTGGGCTCAAGCAATCTTCTCAAGTATCTGGGGCTACAGGTGCATGCCACCATGCTCAGCTAATTTTTAACAATTTTTTTTAGAGTCAGGGTCTCACTGTCTCACTGTGTTGTCCAGGCTGGTCTTGAACTCCTGGCCTCAAGTGATCCTCCCGCCTCAGCCTCCTGAGTAGCTGAGTTTACAGGTGTGAGCCACCACACTTAGCTAGGTTGTTTACAGTGGAATTTCCAAATAATGTTATATACTCTGAATTGTTTTATGAGTAATATTCATTCATAGCATGAAGTGTCATACACTAAATAATGTACATATAAATATTAAAATGACATATCAATATTAAGGAGACATTGTGGCATCTGATGGCAAAAGAAATCAGAGTAGAATGAGTTAAAACATAGATTTTCAATTCTATCCTGCACGTAACAAACAAGTTTACTTTTAAAAAAGAGCCTTAGTCTCTTTTTCATATTCATCAATTTAAAATTCCATCGAATGTTGCTAATTTTTTGCATTAAAACTATTAAAGAGAAACTATTTTTAGCAAGACAACTCTGGTGTGTTGCTAATGGAGGTAGGACCTGTGAAAATAACTTAAGGCCTATAAAAGAAAGAGCAGTGCTGTGAAGTATAGAGAGCATAGAAGAAAGCTGGAGCAAGAAGAAAGAAAGAATAAAAATAACAGATTCAGAAGTGGAGGACAAGCCACAGACTCCACTTGAGTTAGAAGATCCGCTGGAGAGAGCAATAGAGCAAATGAAAAATAGCATCTTTTCCTCCCCTTTTTCTTTCTTAACAAAAAAATAAATAAAGAGAAATCAGAATTTATAAGTGAATCAAGGAAGCTGCCTGCTTAAGCGATGAGGAATGTGGCAATAAGATTAGAATGGTTTCTGGTAGAAGCTAAATGAATAAGCATTTAGATTCGGTAGAAAGAAGCATACTTCTTCAGATATTTGAAAGCCAGGGAGTAGGAGATGGGGATAGATTGGTTAAAAGAACTGGGTCCTAAGGGATTGATTCTAGAACAATTAGCCAATTAAAGCAGGATAAAAGTTAGTGGTGCCTAGTTATTAAGTTATATTAGTTATAAACCAGTGCTATTATCAGTGGCCATCTTGGACTAATCTATTGCTTTTATCTTTTGCAAAAATGATTGTGTACTATACTGTGTGTGTGAGAGATAGCCTAACTGGTCATATTCCTAAATTATCACGGATGCGGTAAACTTTGATCTTGCCCCTCAGTTGTCTTTTTACTTTACTTTAGTGGGAAAGGAGATTGGAAGGGGGTTAGGGAGACTGTAAGGCGGCCAGAAAGAACTTTCTCTGCTTTTTTTCCCCCTCTTGGGAGGTGGCAATGAAGAAGGAGCTTGATATTGAGCAGATTAGATGGGGTTTTGCATCCAGTTTTTGTTCTCTGATCTCTGGTTTTTCCATTTTCCTCTTGAAGTGTCTAAGACACAGGCACTGAGGGTTCCAGAAGACTTTCTTGAGATCATACTCTGTTATTTAGAAGGCTCAGGTTGGCTTTTACCCATTGAGACATTTTTAAAAAATTAATCTGTTTTAATACTGTAGTAAAAATTGATCAGTTGTGAGATAAACTTTACATGTGTATCATTGTTGAAGAAAAGGTTTACTAAGCCCATAAACAATAATAATAATAAAAAGATCAGGGTATATGTTTAACTTGCTGAAAAAAACAAATTTTAAGTCTATTAAGAATACCATTTTATTTGTAAGTTACTTTTTTCAAAATGCTTTGACATCTAGCATAGAATGTGCTTATCAAAACTTGAGCTTAATATTTATGCAACCAGTGTCAGAGTAATCTACTCTTTTTGATAGTACTTAGCATTTTATTACTGGAAAATAGTAAACATTTATTTATTTATTTATTTTTTTGAGACGGAGTATATCTTTGTCGCCCAGGCTAGAGTGCGGTGGTGCGATCTCGGCTCCACTGCAACCTCTGCCTCCCGAGTAGCTGAGATTACAGGCACCTTCCACCATGCCTAGCAAATTTTTGTATTTTTAGTAGAGACTGGGTTTTACCATGTTGGTCAGGCTAGTCTCGAACTTCTGACCTCAAGTATCTGCCTACCTCAGCCTCCCAAAGTGCTGGGATCACAGGCGTGAGCCACCGTGCCTGGCCAATAAACATGTTTTTAAAAATTACAGAATTGAGCAAGTTTTCCTGTTTCTCTCCCTCTGTGGTATATAAAGAAGTGGGACCTAATATATGTCAAATGTGCAGCCCCTAGACAGATATTTCATCTCTTGGAATCTCAGCTTTATTTGTAAAAAGGGGGTATTGCTCTCTGTCAGAGGAGTGGTAAGCATTAGACACAATATATGTAAAGCTTCCAGAACAGTGACTGGCTCATGGTAAGTTAGCCAGAATGATAGCTCCTATTTTATTGTTAGATAAAAAGAATATGAGAAAAAAGTTGAATTACGTAATAACTAAGAAACAGGTCCCACAAACATATATCAAATAGTCTTCTAGGAAGGACATGCTTTTAGTCTGCTTTTAATCAACAATAATTTTAAAAATTAGTCCAAAGCATTGCATGGAACATAACATATCTGTATCACTTACTGAATATTTCTGCTTTTCATCTGTTTGAGTGCTGTCAGGTAGACAGACTCAGAATTTTTGTTTGAAAAGAAGTGTGTATGCAGATATGAGACAATTATTAATTCTGTTGTATTCAAATCAATTACTGAAGAAATGAAAGTAAAATTACCTAATTAAATTGAATCACACATAAACCTACTCTGTTTGTGAGGGGTATAATTGAAATGGTAATTAAGTGGTAGTAATGCATTTCATTTGAGGATGGCAATTCAGAAGATGTGTTTGCTGGCAGGTCTTGGCTGCTTGGTGTACCTCCCTAGGTGACCTTGTCCAGAGTGAGTTTTTAGGATGGACTTATTTACTTGTATACTAGATGTGTTCCTATTTTATTAATTTTCATACTTATGGTGCTATATGTGTTACATTAAATTCATGTCTCTGTTGCATATCTGGAATTCTCAGAACCACATATACATACCCCAGCAGTGTTCTTTTTTTCTCTCTTATCTTGTGTAGAATCAAGGAGAAAACAGAATATTCAGTTTAAAAGGATTTCACATTAGAATACACATAAACAGACATTTTCATGACTGAAGTTTCACCTTTTTTGGGTCAGAGTTACTATTGTCATAGGCACAGGACAGTTGATCCCTAATTCCAAATGATCTTTTTTTTTGTATGCCTTTATCACCTCCTATCCTGTTTTATCATTGCTTAGTTTCTTGAGTGCATCTTATCTCTTCTGTGTGACTGGAAACTCCTTGAGGGCAGGGAAAATGACTTTGTAATCTCTGCAGCCTGAGGGTAGCAGACAGAATATGACTTTTAGCACCTAACTGACTGGGATAGTATCTTTCCTATGCTGTGTTTTAGTTTCCATGACCTCATTTGTAAAATAGGGAAAGTTAGTGCTTGTCTCTTGGAGTTGTTGTGAGGGTTAATAAACTGAGGAAAGCTTTTATCACAGGGCCTAATACATTTTAAGAAATAATTTAAGAAATATTCATTTATCTTTTCCACAGAAGCTAACACAGTGTCTTATACATAGTAGTCTCTCAATTAAGAAGATTTGCTGTTTATTTTAAAATATATTGTGAGTTAATATCCCTATGTGTTGGTTATCTGATTGACTGAATGCATTAGAGACATCTCTCAGTTATTCCAGACATTGTTATTCAGATTAACCCCACAGGTTACTTCAGTTATGCTATCTGTGTTGAGGATACCAGAGACCAAATCACCCAGCTAGTCTTACCCAGAAGGCAGTTTTAAAATAAATGCTCTAACGTTGGCTCTAGCTTAGACAACTTTTAACTCTTTTCTCAACTCTCATTCAAACAGAATACTACATTGGACTAAAAGCTTCTCAAGTACATGGCTTCAAAAGCTTCACATGGCTTCAAAATATACATCTTTTCAGCCAGTGTCACTCTAGAATTTAGAGATGGATTTTATAAAACACTTTAAGGGATACCTAGAGAATCTTGAAATGTATATACAAACAGGTCAGAGGTATTATTGGAAAATCTTAAAGATACAATTTAAAAGTTATTGTTACTATTATTATTTTGAGTAATGAATATTTCTGATCTTTATGATCCAAATCTTTCAAGTTATAAATAAATCAGTCATTTAGTAGATATACATGAAAATGGCATGTAATTTTAATGTTGTTTTTAATAAACTTTAATCCAGTAGCTAAATCTCAAAGATCATTTAGAATCCTATAAATCAAATGGCTCTTCCTTAAAACTGTTAAGACAGTTCTGTTTATGCCAGATTGTGAGCCAGACCTCCCTTTTCTTAGAGGAGTTGTGATAATTATCACATTTGTCTATGATTATTGTAACAGTACCTGGGTTCATATACACAATCTTTACAAAGGATATTTCCCCCAGTTTTATCCCAACATTTACATTCCCCCTCAGTTTAATTCTTACTAGAAATATTTGCTTAAATATGTCCAAGCAATTTGTTACATGAGCAATCATTATCTGGTTTTACAAGCATTTGTTTGTAATCATTCCTATAGCTGCAAGAAATAAGGCAGTATATTTAATAGCTTGAAGAATACCATGTATTCTCTTTGTTTACATTGTAACAGATCATCTTCTTAGAAGGAATCTTTTATTGTATCTCTTTCACTGTTTTTTTTTTTTCTTTAACGTTACAACAAAATTTTGTGTTATTTGGAAGCTCATGAAATATAATTTGCTTGGCGTACGGTTCTGTGAATTAAGCCCATAATATCTAACTGGCATATATAGGAAAGCAATGTACTTAATCTTAACTGAACTGAAAATTCAAGCTTGTATCTATATATTTTTAGTAGCAATTTAATGATAATCAAGTCATATGCATTTATGTGCCAAAAAGAACTGTTTGTGGTAATCAATCTGTAATTTTCTGCGTGACATTTTTTTCCTTTGAATTACTGTAAAATACTTTCAGCTACTAGTAAGATTATTTTAAATCACAATTAAAATTGATTTTTCCCTGCTTGGGTGGGTCTTAAGGTTGGTGGGGAACTTCAGTGCTTCCCCAAATGCTTCCTTTTCAAGTGTGAAGTTTATGGATATTTTGGATCTTACTGTGTTCTCAGGATCACGTCTCTAGGTAGGCACAGCTTTGATGACTGATGTCTATTAATTGTGTTTGTCAGTTTATAACAAAGCATTTTATTGCTCTAAAATGCTCTCATGCTTTGGCATTTTGACTTCTTTCCTGCCTGTGAGAGACCCTAGCTTAGTGATTAGTTTTTGTTTCTGAGTTTCTGTTTTTACCAAGTGTTTTTATTTTCTAGATTACTGGCTAGTGGGATAAAGGAAATGATCCAGTTAGAGGACATCAGAAAACTAGAAGCTTTTGATAGAACAGTAAGATCTAGTGTCCCTATCTAAAGAGAAGAAATAGAGAAGGTGTGGCTTCATTAGAAGTGTTATAATCAATAGCCGCCAATTACTTAGTGAGCAGAAAACATCTGTTACTCACCTTCATCTGTTTGCAGCCCATATATCTTTATGTACAGGTCCTCCTCTCTCTTTCTCAGTTTATTTCTTTAGATACTGTAGATGCTTTGATGACTTTCAACTCTGCATCTAGCACTGTTTCTTTCCTCAAAGGAAATCCCACATCCAGTCTATCAGAAATCCTTGGCTCTGCTTCTAAAATACATCCTGAATTTAAACAATTCTCACCAGACCCGCTACTGTAACTTTAGTCTATCATCATTTCCTAGTACCTTAAGCCTAAAATATTGCAACAGTTTAACTGGTCTTCCTGCCTCCATTCTTGCTTCTCTATAGTTTGTTTTCCACACAATAGACAGAGCCTGACTTTCTAAAACCCAAATCAGATTATAATAATTCATTGCTTTAAACACAAAAGCTTTCCATTGAAACTAGAGTACAACTAAAATTCCTTTCCAAAGTCTGTAAGGTCCTAAAGGCTGTGGCCCTGCCTCCATCTCTGACTTCCTCTTCTCTATTCTTTCCCTGTTCACTGAACTTTTAATACCTCTTCCCTTTTTCTTTTCCCGGACATGGCAAGTTCATTCCTGTCTAAGGACCTCTGTACTTGCTGTTTCTTTGGTTTGAGACACGTTTTCTTCCTAGTTTTGCATGAAAGCCTCCTTCTTTTCTTATTTCCATTTAACAGTCGCCTCCTTGGCGAGGCTTTGCCTGAGCATCCTAGACAAATAAGCCCCTCTCCAGGCATTCTATGACATTATCCTGTTTTATTTTCTTTATTATACTTAATAGTATTTGAATTTATTTAATTTATGTATTTATCTCTTCTCCCAACACACACTTGAGGAACATTTGGCTTGTTCATTCATGTAATAGGGCCAGGAATGTAATAGACAATAAATGTGGACTCACAGATGAACTGACTCCTTGTTCTTTCCTTTCCATAAATAGAATTCTCTGTGTGTGTCTATAAAGCAAACAAAGTGTTTTACACTGTAGTGTTCATTCTAAACCCTCTATTTTAGAAACCTGTACATTGAGGCGAAAGTCACATGGGGAGAGAGTAGTACAACAACGATTAAAAAACTTATCTTGGCCAGGTGTGGTGGTTCACGCCTGTAATCCCAGCACTTTGGGAGGCCGAGATGGGTGGATCACCTGAGGTCAGAAGTTCGAGACCAGCCTGGCCAAAATGGTGAAACCCCGTCTCTACTAAAAATACAAAAAAAAAAAAAAAAAAAATTAGTGTGGTGTGGTGGCCTGCACCTCTAATCCCAGCTACTCTGGAGGCTGAGGCAGGAGAATAGTTTGAACTTGGGAGGTGGAGGTTGCAGTGAGCTGAGATCACGCCACTGCACTCCATCCTGGGCGACAGAGAGCGAGACTGTGTCCGAAAAACAACGACAACAACAACAACAGCAACAACAACAACAACAAAACCTTATCTTCTGACTCTTGGCTTGGTGTTCCTTGCTTTACATGATACACTCTTATGTTTTGGGGTGAGGCCCTGTAGAAGTAGTTAAGAGAACTGATTTTCATATTACATAGACCTGGTTTGGAGTCCTGGCTGTGCACCCTACTTTTGGGTGAAGCCATAAGGGATTACTGATACACCATTGTTTTTCAACCTAATAGCTGTGTGACCTTAGGAATGTTCCTTAGATTTCCTAAATTTAGTTCCTGCAGCTGTAAAATGGTATAGTAATAATAATACTTGCCTTAAGGTTTGAAGAAATAAATGTAACAATTGCATACAGCACTTAGCTCATTTTTTGGCACATTTGCTGTTGTCATTTATAGACTGCAAATATTTGCATATAGCTTTTTAATATTTATTTAAGGCTTCTAGGGTTTGAAAATTAATGAATACCAACCCCATTCTAAAGTTACCACTTGCATTCTAGGAAATACATTTTTTTGCTTTGTTTTAGGATTTAGAATACGCTTTTTTATTAAACAGACAAACAAAACAAGTCTGCATTCTCACATTTCACCATTTCACAAATCTATTGTGGTATTTCACAAATCTATTTTATTTTATAATGGTAACTTTATTTAGCTTTTTCTATTTGCTTTTATATTACACTTAATAGTATTTTAATTACTGTGGTTGATCATCATGGTAATTTAATAGCCTCTTAGGAAGGGAAATGCTTTATAAAAACAAATCTAATTTCTTTAGTTCCTAGGATATTTTGGAAATATATGTATTCTTAAGTTAGTTAATTGGGTGGAAAAATTGCATGTTATAATTCTTTAGAAAAGAATGTTGACATATCTAACCAAAAATTCTGATGATAGATAGGACTTAAAGAGAAAATGTAAACGAGTGTGTTATTGATTTCAAATTACTTTTATTTGGGTTGGATTAGCTGTCTTTATGCTACGACTATTTGTGTGTAATATAGATCAAATAAGGTGTTCAGAATGGGATGAACTATCTGGAAGGAAGTGGTATTATCTATACTACTACAGCTGGAAAATATGACAATTACAAACTTAATTGATCAATACTGTATCACATCATTATTCAATGATTAAGGACTGCTAGGTGAAACTGACATAATGGGGTTTTCTTTTTGGAAAATAGTATCTTAGTTGTATTGGTATTCCGCTGGATATTTAGTAAAAGTGCTATTTACTGAGAACATCCTTAGGATTTAGAAAGAGAACTATGTAATTTTATAGTTACAGAGATTCTGGTGCAGATTTGGGAAGAGGTTTGAAATTAGTATGTAAAGTCAGAACAGCATGACCTCAACTAATGTACTGTTTGCTCTTGACCCCTTCTCCACAACCTGCCACTAATGAAAGGTCTTTGATAAGTGTAACTGCCTTATACCCATTTTATTTACAGTTTTCATAGCTAATGAATAATAAGAAAATTCCACCAGGACCTGATTGTTTACCTTTCTAATAGCAATTTACAAATGGTATATGCTGTGGCTGTTACAAACCATGTCCTGTAATAGCATTTGATGTAAGTAGCTGCTCACCATTCTGTATTGTGGTTGGAGCTGGAGAAATAGAAAATTGGTCATTTCCCGGCAGATAGCAGTAACTTTCAATTCAGTCAGAATGCTGTATGGGCTGTGATAGGTTTATAATTATTACCCAAAGATTGATGGTTTTTTGGTGTGTGTAAATTTGTGCAGCAGTAATCCATTAAGAAATCAATAATCATTCCATTCTGATGTGTAGTTCCTATTCACTGTTATAAATGTGTATCATGAGCAGAAACCAATGTGTTTTGCTTTGTTTTTTGAAATTGTATTTGACAGTATTGGAAATGAGGAAATTATTATAATATTTTTTCTTCAATCAAATGTCTTTTTTCTTTGTGTTCCCTTGTACCATATGACATACCTATTGCAAGTCTGCATTTTTTCTTTGAAAAAATTTTTCTTTGAAAAATTTTATTTAAAACTATTTCTAATGTTTCTGTCTCCTTTTTACCATCATTTACTTTGTTGTTTAATAATTACAAATTATTTATAAGCTTAAAGTACCTCAGTGTTTCTTTCTCTAATCTGGAGGTGATTTATTACCAACTCTATATGGTCAGGAAAGTAGGAAATTCTTCTCTTGTAAAATACAATTTTAACCTCAAAACGGTGATCTCATAAAAAACAAATCTAATGTTTATTTATTACCAGTACCTCCTAGGATGCCATTGTGGGAAGCTAGGATTAAGGCAGCATTGACCCTACTCTCAAAGGAGCTTAGATTTTAGAGAAAGAAAGGCAGAAATCAACACACATAACATAAGGATGTGAAGAAATGGGAAAAGTGGTAGGGGAAATGTCAACCCTGAAACTATCCATTACGTAAGTTCCGAACTGGAACTTTGGTGTTATGGCATGATAGTGCTATGGATGATGGGGTGTGGGTGATAAACTTCATCCCACAGGGGATGTGGCCAGCATTACAAAATTCTGACATAGTGTGGGGCTAAAGAGCAGTCTAAATAGAGATTCTAGTTAAAAATGATATAGGAACATAGTATAAAGTTAAAACAGTAGAGAAAGATATAACATGAAAAGTAAAAGCTCTACCACTCAAGTACCCTAGTCCTCAGTTTCCTGTGCTACCAATTCCTTAATTATCTTTCCATAATTTTTTAGTATATACTAGCACAAATCATGTGTCTACATATTTTGTTTCCTTTCCTATTAATAGTACAAATAGGGTTGCATGGTACATACTTGCCCTATGACTCAATTTTTTATTTAGGATTTTTTTTTAATACCAACATTGTTCTTGGGTGCATATAATACCTTTATACACTGATGATACATGGTGATTTAATTTGCTCCTCATTCACTGTTGGACATTCAGGTTGTTTCTACGTTTTTGTTATGATGTAGACATTGTTTCAGTGATATTCTTGTTCATTCATTTACCTTCTTTACATCCTTAGGATAACTTAGCTGTATATTTGCTATGTCAAGAAGTCTGTGCAATGAATATTTTAGTAGATAAAGTGTGGCCAAATTGCTCTTTGGAAAGTATAACAATTTACACTACAACTAGTAATATGTGAGTGTCTGTTTTCTCACCTTGACAACAATGCATTTTATCCATTTTGGTTCATCTGAATGGGGGAAGATGGTATCTAGGTATATTTGACATTTCTTAATTATGGTTTTTTAAACATAATTTCAAACGTTTGTTGGTTGGAAATTCTGTATTTAATTTTTGTTCCTGAAGAATATTTCTGCTTCCGTGTCTGGGAGAAATTATAATTAAAAACTCTATTAGGAACTAGGAGAAAGAGAGAAAAAAGATTTTATCCGTGATTCATGACTTGAGGCATATTTATTAAAGGATAATGGGAGAGAATGGATGATTTGATGTTAAGTAGAAATTTTCAAATGTTATACACTCTAGAACAGAAGATGTGGCTTTTATTTCTATATCTGCTCTAATTTCACTAGTTATCTTGGTAAATCACATAAGAAACCCTTCCAAAGTATTTAGCATAGCAGTTCAATGAAGTTCAGGGGTTAATGAAATCTGAATTGTTATATCAAGAAACCTTGTCATCCATATAGCCATTCTATTAGGGGAAAAGATTGTGTATCTAATAAGTAGCAAACAAAGAATACAGAAAGAAAAATAAACCTTTACTTAAAAATTATACAATTAATTACATTTAAGTTGCTAGGTGAGGTATAAGGGAATAGATACCTTGTGCAGGATGTAAGGGATAAGGATCTGATTTCTTTTTCTTTCCTATTTCAAGACTGGTAGAGAACTCTGAGTCTGTCAATTGATTAGCAAGTTGAATTCCTTGGAAACACATAGGCAAAGCCTACTCTTGAGAAAAGTTGAAACCTGGTACTTTTTTGTTGTTGTTGTATACTTGTTCAGGAAACTACCAGGTTTAGACTCACCCTGTACTTTCTACATGTGGGAAACTGAAATACTCTTGAGAGCAGAGAAAGTTCATTGCATGACATATACACTTGTACATGAAAAATTATGCATCCAAGTGTGTCGTGTAGTTTTGTAGCTCCCGGTCTGTCCCAGGAACTGGATGGTTTGCAGACTGTTAGAGAGTATGCTGAAGATTACCTAGGACCTGGGTTTGTTCTTTGACCTAAAGAGAATCCCTAGGCAGAAGGCTTGTACCTGTATCCCTTTCCCCCTTCTGCACAATGGCAGTTTCGTGACAGAGCTGATTGATATTCTTTGCTTTTTGCCTGTAAAATCACATTTAAAAATATCAGGCTTCCAAGTTCTTTTCTGTGGCTCTGTGTGTGTGTGTGTGTGTGTGCGTGAGCGCATGTGTGCATGCACACAAGGACATGCACTCATGCCATTCATCTCACTGAAAGTAATCCTTGAATCAGTTACTTGGAAGTGACCCCAAAGGTCATTTAGAACAACTTCCTTAACAAAGCAAGAATATCCTTGACAGCATGCATGACAGGTGGTCTCTGGGATTTTGCTTGACCGCTTCAAGTGCTAGAGGAAAGGAAGTTTACTGTTCCATTGCTGATCAGCTCTAATTCTTAGAAAGTTCTTCCTTATTTTGAGCCCTCATCTGCCTGTCTGAAATGTGACTGCTTTTTTTTTTTTTTTACTAAGACTCAAGCTAAATATCTCACAAGTTTTAGATGCTTTGTTATGTATTAGTGCTTGTAGAGTAGGCTTTCATGGAGGTTTTTAGAGTGTTTTGCATTGGCCCTTGTATTTAGAATACTATCATCATTTCTTCTGAGGAATGATGCTCTAAGTGTAGTGCTTAACATATATATTGTCTTTTTCCACCTCTGTACCAACAGCTGCAAGTAAACCATGTTAAGTATGGTAAATAACAAAACCAAACCAAACCAAACCCTGAATTTATTTTCAATAACTTGTATCTTATTAATGTTACTTTTAAGCACTTTACTCTTTTTATTTATTTATTTATTTATTTTATTATTATACTTTAAGATCTAGGGTACATGTGCACAACATGCAGGTTTGTTACATATGTATACATGTGCCATGTTGGTGTGCTGCACCTATTAACTTGTCATTTACATTAGGTATATCCTTTTAAGTCTTTTATGTGACAATTCAAATAACTTATGGTTAAAATAAAATTTTGTACAAAAACCATGCCTATTATGGAAACAGAAATCCATTGCTTATGTTTCCATTTAAATATACAATTTTGACTTTGTGCATAGAATTTTGAGCAGATACTATAAAACCTGATGCTTTGAGACTTAAAAGTAGGACATAAAGTGAAGAAGGCTATAGGGAGATGTTACAAAACTCACATAAAGAAAGTATGATCATCTTTCAGGATTTTACTTTGCTTAGGTTGTGGAAATTCACCACGGTTTTCCAGCTGACATTTCTTAAGAAAGATTCCTAGGTGAAAAAGATAATACGGAGTCTACTGAAAGTGGTTGTAAGCATCCACATTTGTTCCTCTGAGGATATTAACAACATATGAATTAGCTTATGACTTCTTAATTCTCCCTTGCCTGAGTGGCAGTTTTACTGTGGCTTTATTGGATTTACTGTTGTAATTGGATATGGAATTGTGCCGGGAAGCATATATTTCAATATGTGCACCTTAGCAATCTAAATCGTTAGGATGGTGACTCACATTTAACAGGGAAATTAGCTGGCTTCGTCTTTGTGTGAACATTTGGGGAGGAGCTGACCCTAGCTGCAGAAATATCACCAGTGTTCCAGGTCACCTGTGGCAAAATCTAGCCATGTGAAGGATTGGAGTTTCTTTTGATTATCTAGGCTAGATTTTGTCATTCACCTCTTTACTTTAGTTTGGAGAATTACCTGAGTAGGAGAATCACTAGCTGAGAAATGATTGGATATAAATTTAAGAGCTATGTTAGCCCATTTAATTATGTCACTGCAGATTTGGTAAGAGTGTTTCAGCAAGGTCATGTAGAACTTTTCTGGTCTGCCATCATGGCAAGAGACATTATGAAATTCTTAGGAAAGAATAATCCTTAAAACCAATTTGTTTTTAAAATAGTTATGTCATAGGGTCTTTTTCCTCAAACTTGCTTGATCGTAAGAATCATCTAAGATACTTGAAAAAAATAAACAGTCCCAGACCTCAACTCAAGTATACTGAATCAAACAAAGTGTTCAAGGGAGGAGGAGCCTGCGACTCTAATTCTGATAATCAGGCAAGTTTAGGAAATACTGTCATATAGTATATGTGCAGGGACTTGGGAAAGAAGATAGTGGTTGCTCCAAGGAGCTAAGATATTACAGCATTTTACCATCAATCACTAAAATATCCTCTGCTTTTCAGAAGATGGTACAAGAACGTGACTGAACTGCATCTTTAGGATTGGGTGGTAGTCAGGGAGAGTTGTAGCTCTTCTCAAGAAAAAACTAAAAATATAAGCATATATGCATAATTTTATTATTGTGGTTTGCCCTCTCTCTCTGTCTCTCTGTCTGTCGTTTCTTTTCCTCTACCTGCCTTTGATAATTTTTCCTTTGCTTGGCTTTCTAGGTCTTTTTGATTGAGATGTTTTATAAAATCATGTGAATATTTTCACACTGTATTTTATTATACTCTCTATTATTTATTTCTGCACTTCTCTCTCAGTTGTATTCCTTCAGCCTGTTTACACAAAATAGACACATGTTCCTGTTTCAGCCAGGGAGTTTGTGCATCTGTTGACACTTCAGAAATAATCAGTTTAGATTTCAACAGCTGATTAGTGTGCTGTTCTAACCAAACTGAGAAGGAACTCTTAAGAATGGAAACAGATATTATTCTATTTAGCTTTTTGTACAAATATGTAATAATGGCCATTTTAAACCAATGCTTTGGTTATAAAAGGCCTTTGCTGAAGTTTTGTTTTTCTTTATTGTACCTCAAAGAGGCTATCAAAATGTTTAGTGACCAGTATTCCACAAGTTGTAATATGCCAGGAGTAATCACAAACATTTCATAATGGTCCTTGTATTTATAGCAACTCTATGAATGTTAGAAAGAATATTGATAGAATTCCAGGAATATCCTACATGATCTGCTAACAGTTTCAGAACTCCAGCTTCCACATTGAATTACTACTGAATGTAAGAAATATAGCTAATGGTATCAGTGTAGCACCCAAGTACTGATTTGCCTAAGATAGGAAGCCATATCTCCATGAGCTGGAGCCAAAAGGAAAGAAGAGCTGCACATTTTAAATGCGCTTGTACAAATACTTACCTGGTTGACCTTATATTTCTCCAACAGTCTGAAGAAATAGATCAGAAATAGGATCAGAGAACATAATAGAATCAGTAGAAATATTATATAATAGAAACGGAATCAGAAAGCATAAAACTAGTTTCTAGAAAAGATCCTATAGGATAACTATTATGCATCTTGATCAGTCAGCAAGTATCTATTTAGTACTTTATGAAAAATATTGTGTATAGGACAGAGAAGAAGAATGCATTTTTTCCTTTAAAGAGAATCAGATTTCACAGTTACATCATACATAAATAAAAAAATTAAATAGAAGTTTAATATTTTAGATGTGAGTTTGAGACATTAGGCAAACATAGTAAAATTATTTTCATATAATTAAAGTACAGCAGCTTGGACAACATGGCAAAACCCTGTCTCTACAAAAAATACAAAAAATTAGCTGGGCGTTGTGACACGTACCCTAGTCCCAGCTACTTGAGGGGCTGAGGTGAGAGGATCACTTGAACCCAGGAGGTTGAGGCTGCAGTGAGCCAAGATCCTGCGACTGCACTCCAGCCTGGGTGACTACATGAGACTGTCTCAAAAATAAATAAATATATAAAGTGCAAGATAAAGTGATTTCTTAGGACTAATTGTAGGTCCTCTGCCTTTCAGTTAGAGTTATAGAATTAATCATTGCCTTTCTGTAGTTTTGTCACCTACTTCTGTTACAAAAATTTGTTTGCCATTCTTTTTTCTGATAAACTGAATGACTCCCCTTACCTGAGGAATGCAGTCTAATAAGCTCTTTAGTATTTTATACTACAGCCTTTACTCAACAGCCCAATCCATCTTTTTGTCTTCATCTCCTGAAATTCGTCTTCACATTTACTGTGCTTCAGCCACAGATACTTGCCATGTCTTGAATATAACATATTCCCTCAAATTGCCTTTTCTTTGCATGAACCCTTCTCCTTTCCTTGGATTTCTGTACTTTTTCTCAACCAGGCAAACTCTCAATCCTTTTCAAAGGTCCAGTGTAACTGCTTATTTGAATTTTTAGCTATTCCCCATATTTCTATAGCACTGAGTATGTACATGTATCTATTATAGTATTCACCACATTGTATTGCTATTGTTTTATGTCTTTGTCTCCCATATTAGATTTTGAGCTCCTCTGGGGCAGACTATGTCTTGTTCATCTGTGTATTTATAATTTTGACACTGTACCTGGCAGAGAATAGGTGTACCACTTCCCATTGTTTTATGAACAAATGACTAAAAGGAGAGTGAATGAACTTTCATGAAGTGGATGGGAGTAGGAACTGCCCTTGAAGAAAGAGAGGTGGAGTTGGCTGCTTTACCTGGGGAATGAAAAGAGGGAGAGACCCGGGCTCACATAACATGTAGTCTGCCTTCAACAGCAAATTCTTTTCTCCAAGCAAACAGATACTATCTCACTAAAGTCGAATAAGTGAGACTGCTTCTTTCTTTGCCAGGTACTTACTGACTACTAACTAATTATTTTTCTTTTCCTTCAGGATTGCTAGTAAAGGCCAATTTTAATCTGATATCACATGTTCTTATGCACATAGGATGTGGTAGGGATCCATATATGATGGTGACCTCTGAACTCAAGTCTATAGAGAAAGCCTTGCATTCAGTACCCAAGTCCATTCAGCTTGGCTTCAGGCTTATTCTTATAACTCGGTGCTGACCAAGATGGATATGTCTGTAGCTGTGCCTCATAGTAGGGTAGAGTATTAATATACAAAATTACTAGGGACTTCCTTTTTGTGTCATCTGTAACAGAATAACAACAGAACAGTGGTACATCCTTTCTTTTTTTTTCCTCCTTCTCATGTTTCTTCTCTCCCACACTTTCATCTCTTGTTTATGCTGGCTCGCAGCATTAGATTTTTTATGAAACTTCCTCTGACTAAAGTTAGGGAAATTTGTTTCATCTCAGTCATTTGCTCTTTGTCGAGCTGACCTATTTCATTAAAAAAAATGAGGTTGTGGTAGGATGAGTACTTAGAATGCAGGAAGGAGGCATGCCACCAGTGCCCTAGCAAAGGTTATACAGATAGGGCTGGCTTTAGAGAATTACCTATGAATTGTTTTTGGGCCCCTTTTACTACTCTTTTTTTCTTTCTTAGCACTCCCATTTGCAAACCCACTTCCCTTGTGGTACTTGCTTGTTGCTTCACTGTCCTGCTCAGTCCTGCCTGCCTTTCAGGGTTGTGTGATTCTGATATGTGTCTTCACAATCTTTCTTTATTCAAACCAAAACCTGTCTGTGGACACTAGGAACCCTTTCCCCACCTTTCCGTCCTGTCATAGAACAATTCAAGTAAATGAATTCAGGCTAAGGTTTTTGAGACTGACATAGTTTAATAGATTACTGTTGTTTTATAGTAGCATAAATGCTTTAATAGAGATGTCTCTGGAAATTGGTTCCCAAGCCATAGTAGTAAATTCCTGATAATGGAGATCTCAGGTACCAGATTATGCTGGAGGGTATGGAGAAGAAGTTTGGGAGAGTGATTATTATTCTTTTGTTTTCTGTCAAATTAATACCATTAAAGTAACTGTCTTTGCAGCCCAAAGGTAGTACCAGACCTGAGTAGAGACTCTTTTTTTTCACAAGCACAAAATATTAGCACTAATGACTGACTTTGTAGTTACAAAAGTGTTAGAGAATATTAGAATCTGAAAGTGACCTTTTGGCCATTCTTTGACCCTGTTCCAAAAATTTTTTTGGGAAAAAAATTTTAGGTGGCATCTGTAAAGCTAAACAAGAACTTTGATTAATATTCTTTCAACTACCTTTTTAGTTTGTTAGAGTTAGTGTTTTTTACTTTTGTTGTGTTTTAATATAAGGAACTTCTAGTTATAGTTTTACAAATATAGAACACATTTACAAATGTCTTTGAATACCACATAATATATACTCGATAGTCTTAGAACAGAGCCCTCCACCTAGCTAGTCTCTTCTGGATAAGCAGTTCTCAGTCATGTGTAGTGTTGAAAAGGTGTGCTCATTTAATTATTTCCACAGTTGTCAAAACTCTGCCATGGAAAAGAATTTCGACTATTTTGATAAAGCCCCTATAAAACCACAGCTTCTAAATATCCTTAAAAATGGAAATGCCACAGGTATACAAAATATATTTTGCAAAAATATACCAAGTGTTTCTATTGTGGTGTCCAATTCACTTATTCTAGAATAGAAGGAAATCCTGGTGTGTTGGAAGACAGAGTAAAAAGTCCTTAATGTAACAGAGATTGTCTTTCAAGTCCATTTAGAAGTCATCTTTCTTTTTTTAATGAGAATGCCTTTTTGTTGTGTATCCTGATTATGGTAGTGGTTATAAGAATCTATACATGTTGTAGAACTGAATGCTAAAAGGAAAAAAATGCTCATGTTTTTTGTATGACAAATTTAAAAATAAAATGAAGGGATTAAAGAATGTCCTTTTCACTTGAAACATTGCTAAAAATGCTGGTTAAATTCCATTGAAAGAAACAACAATAAAAAGGCTTAGTTAATGTGGCAATTGTAGTAGGGTTAATAGCATTATACAAACTAACACTATGAGGAAATACATTTTAAATCACAAATCAGAACTTGGGAAATACACTTTCCCCTGTTCATTGTCAAGAGTGGGAAACGGAAGTATTGTAATTAGCCTTCTGGTGCAAGTGGCAATAAATGCAGTTGCAGTGACTGCAGTGATGGATGTAGGGGCTCAGGATCAGAATTTGAAGAGGGTAGACCTAGAGTAATTGTTAGAGCCCCTGCCTTTAGCAGGGCATAGGTCTTGACTGTTGTGCAGTTAACAGCTCCTTGTGCCTAGCATTTTTCCTGGAGTAGGTGTTCAATAACTACTGATTAAATTCTGGGGCCTAGGTTCAAGTCTTGGCTCTACTTACCAGCTATGTGATATTGGATATGTTACTTAACCTCTCCATGCCCTCATTCCTCTCAGCCCTAAAGGGTGTGAAGAACATCTCTCTCATAAGGCTGTTGGGAGAATTAAATGAGATTAAGCTTTTAAATCTCTTAGCAAAGTATGGAGCATATAATAAGTGTTCCAATAAATGTGAGATATGATGATTCAGTAACTGTGGGTTGAATGGCAGTATCTCGTAAGGCTTGTGTTGGGGAGGCAGTGTTGAATGACAGTTGCTCCTTTCAGTGTTGGTCTGTTTATTGGGGTCAGGAGTTTTTGTGAAATTAATTTCTTTCACTGTTCAGCACAGAACACTCAGATGTCTAATATTTTAATGTTTGTTTCTTCTCTTCCTTATATACCTCAAATTCTGGGCTTTTTACCTACGGAATTTTACCCTAAATGCTGTTGAGTACAAATTACGAGGTACAACAGTTAGATGAATTTTTTGTAATATGTGTTAATTTTTCCAAATTGTGATTATTGGATGTGAAAATTGTGATTTTTATAAATTATATTTTAATGATATATGTTTTTTAATAAACATTTTTGATAGAATGAATGCAGGTTAATTAAGGAGAAGGGGAACATGCACAAGTAAAAGGAAGTCAGGGCTAAAGCAGTCATAATTGTACATTCAGAGCCAATTACCATACAAAATGATAATAGCAGATTTGTGTGTGTGTGTGAGACAGGGTCTCACTCTGTCACCCAGGCTTGAGTGCAGTGGTGCGATCATGGCTGAATGTCAACTTCAACCTCACAGGCTCAGGTGATCATCCCACCTCAGCCTTCCAAGTCGCTGGGACTACAGGCACAGGCCACCCTGCCTATATAATTTTTAAAATGTTTTTTGTACAGACAAGATCCCACTGTGTTTCCCAGGCTGGTCTCGAGCTCCTGGACTCAAGTAATCCACCCGCCTCAGCCTCCCAAAATGCTGGGATTACAGGTGTGAGCCACTGTGCCCCCAGCCTGCAGAAATTCTTAAAGAGCATTTACTGTGTATTAGACATTGTTCTAAGTGCTTTGCATATAATTCACTTAGCAACTCAAAGTATATCTGTTTAGATTATTTTCTATGACCATGTAAACATGGAAATGGATGGGATTGTATAATAGACGTTATTTATGACATAATTAATTTTCCTTTAACATTGTACGTCCTCAACACTGTTTCATGTTTCTAAGCACATACATACATTATAATTATTAACAGCTACAGAGTAATTCTTTCTGTGGTAATTGACTAACTGGTATCTCTTTTTTGTGTTCCTGTAGCCAAGAAAGAGTTTAACATTTGAGACGGTAATAATATGATTTTTGTTTTTCTAAAAATAGTGTTATTAACTAGAAGGTCAATAAAGTATAATCTATTATCCCTTTATATTAAAAGAGGTTCAAGCAGTGCTTTGCTATATTTAAGAGTTTTACCTTGTTTTTGCCTTGTTTTCCTTGTTTTACCCTTACACAAAATAAGAAAGCTCTGATGTTACACAGCTTTTTTTTTTTTCTGTCATACACCCATACATTGTAATAATGTGGTGGCTATTTATTTGCTAAATGCTTTAAAATAAAATCCAAGTATTTATTACACACCATGTGAATATTTTGACTTTTTTGGTTTACTGACATTTGGTGTTTAGCATTTCCATTGTCTTTTGGTTTTGACAGGAAAAACTTGGTCTAATACCAATTATGACTGTTCCAAGATGGTAAATGGAACATACTTGTTGAGATTCACATGGTTTGAGTCATGCATTGCCTTTACCTATCCCTTTAATTTATTTTTAAGGCAGGAGTTCAAATTATATACTGGTTTCAGGGTGTGAACATCAGTCTCTGATTATAATTCAGGAGATATGTGGATCTGAAGTTGATGGACAGGCTGCCTGGTTAGCTAGGCAAGCTCCCATTATCTCAAGAACCTCTGCTGATTAGTTTGCTATCATTTTGAGAGACCTCACTATGAAAACAGACATTTTCCCAGGGTGGCAGAGAGATAAAGGAAATATTCGCTATGTGGTTAAATTCTTCCATTGTTTTATGCCTATAGAGTTTTATTTAATAGTATAGCATATTTATTCAGGAGGAGACTAGTGTTATTTACTCTCTAGTCACTGTTTTCCTTCCTCATACCTCAAATTAGGATCGTTTCATATTTAAGACATTATAAGACATGATATTATTTTCTTAGACCAGTGCCTGACATTGGTTAAAACTTCAGTAAACATATCGAATACTGAATGAATGGAATTAGGTTTAGACCTGTGTAGGAACATGCAGTATGCTTTATTATAATGTATGCGATTGTATATATTTATTATCCAGCTTTTTCACAGCTTCCATCATCATCCATTACCTACTGTAGCTGTGATTCCACCTTCTTTGAGCCAGATGTAAAACTACACTGTTGTAACTTTTAAGGGTTAACGTGCATTTGCCTTCATTCTAGAAATAGGTTTATGCTTTTGTTTCTTTGTTTTTTTTTTGAGATGGAGTCTCACTCTGTTACCAGGCTGGAGTGCAGTGGCGCGATCTGGGCTCACTACAGTTGCCTTCCGGGTGCAAGTGATTCTCCTGCTTCAGCCTCCTGAGTAGCTGGGACTACAGGAGCGCACTACCATGCCCAGCTAATTTTTGTATTTTTAGTAGAGACGAGGTTTCACCGTGTTGGCCAGGATGGTCTCGATCTCTTGACCTCGTGATCCTCCCAGCTTGCCCTCCCAAAGTGCTGGGATTTCAGGAGTGAGCCACCGCGCCTGGCCTATGCTTTTGTTTCTTAAGAGGTTTTTGCATTGATCAAAATCATATTAAATCAGTTGCTGTTCAAGTTCACATCTTCACACTTTTTGGAAGACTTTTGGAAAAATCTCTTACCCTGAGTTTCACATTCTTTTTCGTACACTTTATTTTGGGAAGGCATTTGGTTCATTCAGTGTCATACATCACATGGCCAATTAAATAATCACTATTAATTCCATTTCTCAAGTCCATCCAACAGTAAATAAATAGAAGAAATAGGAAAGGAAGAAAAAACTTGGTCTTTTTAAATATTTTATTTAATTCAAAATAAAGTTTTAGATATTTCTGTAACAATTTACATTTAGGATCTCTCATAGTCAAACTATCAGAATACTTGTCAGAGTAAAAAAAAAAAACCCTTTGCACCTTTGCCCCTGTAACACACACACATCCACACCTTTTTATTATAGAGGAAGATTTCATTTTAGATTATTCTGAGGGAGAAAATATTTTTTTCAAGAAAACCTATTCTTATCATTAGCAAATATAAGCACTGAAAATATATTGAAAACTTTCAGTCAGCTATTATTTGAACTTAAAATTTGGAGTTAGGTGTCAATGTTAGAGATTTTAGGAAGACGTTTAAGGCAGGGAACCAGGCTCAAGAGATGTATTAGACATAACTGATTATTACAGGTATATTAGGAGGAGTTTGGGATTGCAGTTGCAGTGGGAGATAGGCATTCTGGCCATTGCTAGCACTTGTCATCCTTGTGATGTGTATAAAAATAGCTATTTACCTTCATTTCTGTCAAACTTGTGTATCCTTGCCCCTCCTTGCTCAATAGATGCCAACTTTAAGAATATAATCCCAGGCACATTTGGAAACATGCTAAAACAAAACAAACACCTCTCTCCACTCCTTCCCTACAATTAGAAAAAACGTATGTGCCAAGTATCAATAGATACAGCTGAAGAAAGAGAGATAAGGGGAAAAAAACCAAGCAACAACCAAACTTCTTACTTCCAAAGTAAATTAACTTTGAAACATGGTTCTTTGTTTTTTAGAGAAACAGACATTTGAAGAGTTAGGGGATTTCTTGAGATTGTACCTGAAAGTAGGTAGTATATTTACTAGAGGTAATTTACATTTTAATACCATTTGCTTTGTACAATGGATAAATCCCAGCAAGCTTATGTAATAATAAAATTATGTGTAAGAAAAAGCTATTCTCCATGGGCTCTAAAGTTAACTTTGAAGAGGCCCCGAAAAACTGAGTTAAGGAAGAAATAAGATTATTCTTTCCTCCAGGCTGATTTTAAGATGTTTAAACTCCTAAATACTGTAAAGATTAGGCGACTCTCTGCATACCATTTCAGAATGAGTTGGAGTTGTACCATTATAGATCTCCACTAAGTCTCTTAGTGTTACCAACTTCTTTGATAGTCATTGGAGCAAGGGACATCCATATAAAGTAGGAATAAAAGAGACACTTTAATGATTATTTAACTTAGCTAATATTTACTGGTTATCTCAAGGCCTTGAAAGAGAAGATCCAGTTCAGATTCACTTTAAAAAACAATCAGATATTTAGATTATATTGGCATGCTCATAATTATTTTTATTAGATGATAGGAAGTCTGTATATTTAATGATTTCTCCACAGTTTTTGTATTATGGAGATGCAAGTTTTTGCTTTTTTTAGCAACTGTAGGATCAAGGGAAATGTTTTGTCAAACAAATCAAATATAATATTTCAAACATATATTTATATGTATTAATTATTTAATCTCAATAAAACCCTATGAGGTAGATACTAGTATTGCCCCGCTGTTATAGATCAAAAACTGAGGTGCAATTAAAAGCCATTAAGAGGTAAAGCTGTGATTCAAACCTAGGTTGCCTAGTTCCAGAATCCTTCATCTTAGCTAATATGATATTTCTAACACTGTAAATTTTAATTTATTATGGGTTGGGAAATCGGTATAATGTATAGAAACCAACACTTTAGTAAAAATGATATGGAATAGAAAATATTAGAATATGAAATATTGAGCTGGGCCCAGTGGCTTGCACCTGTAATGTTTTAGCTATGCAGAAGGCTGAGGCAAGAGGATCACTTGAGCCCTGGAGTTCATGGCTACAGTGAGCTGTGATCGTGCCACTGCACAATCTGTCACTGGAGACAGGGTAAGACCCTGTCTTTAAGAAAAAAAGAAGAAAAGAACTATGATTATGTATAGTATTGTTTCATTAGCCATTTTCATAAACATTAATATGTATTTAGACATACATAGACATATGTATATATTGAATTGCAATAAAAAATTTTTTTATTGTCTGTCTGGGTCAAAAGAAAGTTTGCAAGCCACTGAACTACACAATCTCAATACCTTGAAAATAGTTGATGTTCAGTAAATCTGTACTAAGTTGAATTAATGTATTGCTAAATAAAAAATAACCCATAAACAGTGTTAGGATAAAATACTTCTGCTGAGCATATGATTTCCCTATGGAGTAGGACTGAAAATGTTAGTCTCACAGTTCTTAACCAATGAAACTATAATTACCAAATATAATCTTTTAGTTTATACCTACTCTTCAACCTAAAGTTTTCCTCTGCAAATCTTTCTGGTTGGTAATTTTTTATTGCCTTAAGGCTTGGCCTCTTGTCCTTTAACAATATCAAGTAATAATAGTCCAAAAAGAAGAGGCAGTTTCTAAAAAAATAAATTACAATTTGAATTCCCTGAAAGTAATAATTTGTTATTAACAAAAGAAATTTATTTCAGCAGTGCAAGGATGGATCAATAATAGGAAATCTAATATTTATCATATAAAACTAAAGAGAACAATCATATGGTTTTCTCTATAGACAGTGAAAAAACATAGGACAAAAATTAACAACCATTCTGTACACCCAGTAAACAGAAATAAAGGGAAACTTCTTCAGAGTGATAAAATGTATGTATGTGAGTCCAAAAGCCATTATGATTCATAGGAAAACACATACGCATGCTCAGTAATTTCAGAAACTAGGCAGATTTTGTTTGCTCTCTTTACTCTTTTTTAATATTGTGCTGGATGAAACTGCCAATGGATTTAGATAATAAAAAATAGGATTATAAAAATTTGATAGGTAGAGATAAAATAATCAGTTTTTGCAGATGATATGTTTTGTATCCATAAACTGCAGAGAATCAGCTGAAAGACAATTCATAAACAATAAAATAATTTAGTAATAAGGCAGTTTAAATTAACATGCATATATTTAAATGTGTAATATTTGTATTAAAGAACATGCAAAAGCATACTTAAAATGGGGAAGACATACTGTATTCTTTGACAGGTAGATGCAATATTGTTTATATCTTGTACTGAACTTCAGGATAAACTCTGAATTGGAACAAAGATATATACATGAAAGATAACCATATAAGTAATAGAAGAAAATGTGAAAGTCTTATTATGGTCTTACTATGGGAAGCTCTTTTTAATAAAATTCAATATCTAAAAGTGAATTTCAAAGGATTAATTCATTTAAAATAAGAAAAATTTCTACATGGCAAAAAATAACTTAAATAAAACCAAAAGGTAAACAACAAGCTGGAGGTAAAATTTGCAACTCATATGATGACTTAAAGAGTTAATCTGTCTAATACATAACAGCTCCTAGTAATTCCCAAAGTACAGTAACTATCTAATAGAAATTTGGTTAAATTATTCTAACACACAGTTCACAGAAAAATACCATTGGCTCCTACACATATAAAGTTTTTCTTAACTTCACCCAAAATAGGAGGTATATAAAACTATACTGACATAGCATGTCTAATTCATTATATTAGCAAAAAACTGAAAGTATTATGTCACACTGTGTTGGCAAGGCTGCAAGGAAACAGGGACTTTTATGTATTGTTGATGGGAGTATAAATTTATATAAATGTGAATTGGAACAAATGCTTATAAACTTTGACTCAGTACTCCTGTTTCTACAAGTTTATCTTATAATAATTTGTCAAATGTTGAGTGCACAGATTTGTTCATTGCAGCATTGTTTTTAATATCAAAAGATGGGAAACGTGCAAACAATGCCTGTCAGTAGCGGATTGATTAAATAAATTAGGTATATCCAATAATTGAATATTATGCAGGTATATAAAAAATAAGAATCATGAATATGGAAAGACTTTCAAAATATATTGCTAAATTTTAAAAAAAGGAAGGGGCAGAAGAAAATAAGTTGGGCAAAAAAAACCCAGAAATGTTTACTAATAATTATATTTAAAAACTCACAGGATAAACAAGAAGGTAATGAAATAATTACTTATTTGGGAGTGTATAGATAGAGGGATGACAGCTGAGCAGATGAGGGGCTGGGATGGAACAAGACTCTTCACTAGGTATACTTTTATACTTTTTGATTTTTGAACCACTCAAATATCTATTTGACAACAACAAAACAAAAGGAAAAAAACACTAATAATAACAACTAAACCACACTAAATATTAGTTTTTTTGAGAAAATATTTCTATAGGGTGAGACTGAAAGTGTCAGCCCTTCAACTGTTTGCCAGTGGAACTGTAAGAAACTGGTGTAATCCATTAATTTGCTTCCCCAATACCCAGTTTAGATGTAGATTCCTTACACTCAGATCATTTGTTGATGGTTTTATTTGTTGTGTATATTTAATAATTTTAATTGCATTTTATATCTTTGTTTCCTACACAATAACTCCATCAAACAATTAATATTGAACAGTGTAATTAAGTGGTAGTTTTAAAACACCAGTTGTACAGAAATCAAGACTAGTGTTCATTTTAGAATTTACCATTTTTATACAACATGCAACTTTAGAAATGATATTATTTAAAATTTCTGTATATATTTTACCTTGCTTATGTTTTTCTTCTTGAAATGTAGTATTGCCAAATTGCTGTACTATAACATCATGATAATAATGGTAGTGTTAGGAATTTATTTTCATTAGTGGTCATAGTACAGTTAATATAAATATATAGCACGTAAATATAAATGAGAACACTAAATATCTGTTTGGAAATGGGATTCAAGAGCTGCGTCCTAAGTTTTGGTAGGATTCATTTAATAGCTGTGTGAATTACTTAACCTTTCAGAAAGTTAATTTCTTAATCTGTTAAAAAAAAAAAAGTGATACTAATACATGCCTTACAGGGTTGTGGTCAAGGTTGGAGTGAATGTCTTTATAATACCTAGTATAGTATCTTCAATGCAAGCATCTATATTATTCCTGTGATTGTGTTACTTATGATGTGTAGCCCTAAAATTGCAAGATGAATATTAACAAGACAATATGCACAGTTTGCCACTACCTATAAGATTTGATTTGTTTGAGTAAAATAAAGGGGAGGTGGATTATAAAATTTTCACTGCTGTAATTTTGTGTCTGCTTGCATGTTTTACATGCTGAGAATTTGGTAGGGTCAAGTGTTAAAATCACTTCTAAAAAAGTCTCCTCAAAGTGATTATTTAATATGGAGAATTAATTACTAATTTGAAATATTTTAAATAGTGGTCAATTATTTAAAAAATAATATATTAATTGGATAGAATAAAATGGAGCTGTTAAAAACCATGTGCTTTAAGAATGATTATGGCATAGACATTTTTCAAAATACATGCATTAAAAAGGTTATACAAGTTTATATAGTAGGATCTCAAATATGTAAATAAAAGCCTGCCATATATAAGTAGATATATATTTCATAGAGGAGAGATGAGATGAATATACACCAAATGTGAATAGTGGTCATTTTTGAGTGTTGGGATTCTTTGTGATTTTTGTTTGATTTATACTTTTACAGATTTTACATTTTTTTTATGATCAGCATATATTACTTTTATGTTAGCAAAAAAAGCAATATGTTGTATTGCTTTTTTATGTTTATGTATTCTTCAAGATTGAATTTTAGGATGAGTAGAATCTAAATATATGTACCTTCTTTTAAAGAAAAGCACTTTAAAGCTATATCAACTTTGTTAGTGGAATTTTATTCCAGAAGAGTAGAAGTTGGCACCTGGGAGCACTCTTGGACCGTTTTCCTATTGAGGAGGGGTTTATTTTGGTAAAGTAACACTACCACTGTAGCCCGATGGCTACTGCAGTGGGATCAGATCTCAGGTCACATCAGTTCAGTAGCTCAGCCTGTAGCTCTGCTCTCTCAAATTGTGGGGCACAGTGAGAAGGGTTTTTTAGAAGCTGGTCCCTATGTCTTTTCATGCACACAAATCTGCTTATTATGACCACAGTTCATTGGGGATGGCAGAAGTAGTACATAAAGCTAATGTAAGCATAATATTTTATATTATGTAAAATATTTACATCATGTAGAAGAAATTTTTTAAAATTTGTAAAATTTTGTCAGAAAAACTTTTTTTTCTCAATAAAAATCACCTACTTTCCAATGGATAATTCTACATCTTATACAGTCCTTATTTCATTTTTTCACAGGTTATCCTAGTTGACATCAAAGCATGCACCCATTTTAAATATTTCGGGAAATCTCATTAAACACTGAAAAGGATAATGCCTTGTGGGTTGCTGTATAGTAATTTCAATCGTTTTTTTCCCCAGTTTATATTGACTCCATTCTCCTGACAACTCAGTAGGGTGTCACGGCTATTTTTGCTTCCTTTTGCCTAATTTAGCATCATGCCCCTGATTGTTTACATTTCACTTAATCATAGCTTTTGAGATGTAGCACACCTCTCTTTGTTCTAGAGATATGATATGAAAATAACCTAAACAGTTAGAACACAGGTAAACTTCAGGTCTTTTGATTTCGAATTCAGCATGTATTGTGTTCTGTCGTGTTCCAGTATTCTTGATAGTTCTCTAAAATGTTGTCAAGAAGTGCCTAAGATCTTTGTGATCTCGCCAAAGAGTTTAGAAGTATGTATGTGTGTTGTTTGTTTTTCCTCCTGTAAGGATTCCTGAGATAAATTATCTAAATTTTCACTGAAAACTCTAATACATGAAGGTAGTTACACGGTTCCAGCAATGACTGAACTTGAACCATGATTTACATACCTTCCCTGTTAAGTGCCAGTCTGGTTCTCACTACAGATGAGCAAATCTGCTTTTTCCACAGTGAGAAAAACATCTAGAGACAATTCTACAATTAGAGTTTTGTGATACTAATGGAAAGTACGTGTATGTACACGTACTTAAAATGAGCTATACAATTTGTTGGGAGTTCAGTGATCCCTCCTTTAAAAACTACAACTGTGAAGCTATAAGACCTCACAGTGATCATCTCTTTGTTGACATAAATGTGATAAATCTTGCCTAAGAAATATATAATTCTTTGTTTTTCTTGCTAAGCCTTAAAGTTCTCATGGGCAAGGGATGAGAAAGGGTCTTCTGAGGACTATGATTTGATTGTCTTTTATTAACAGCCTGAGTGCTTTGTGATGGTCTTTCACTGTGTGTCTGAGGGAACCCTAAGTGTTGTTTCTGACTCTGAGCAGGCTAATTTGCTCATCATAGACAATGGACCTGTTGACAAACAGGTACATTCTCCTTACCCTGTCCTTCTATATGTGATATAGTTGATTTCTAGGTTTATGATTTTCCCCATTATAATTAATCAGCAGCATGATATATCTGCTGTTTATCATATAATGGCTTTCTTGATGGGTGGCATAAGGAATATTTTAAATTAAAATTAAATTTTTTTTGTCTTTTGCTCTGAATTGGAGAGATGCTTTTTAGTACCTTTGCCCAAGATTACATACTAACCACATCTTAAATATATGTATTAATTAATGTGTTCATCATAGTACAAAATATGAAGAATAGAGTTATGAGTGAGACTTGAGATGTTTCACTTTTAGATTTTTCAAGTGGCAAGGAACTTTTAGATATTTAGTCTCAGAAATGGAAAACCTACTACAAAAACATTTTTTTCTTCTTTTCTTTTCTTTTCTTTTTTTTTTAGACAGAGTTTCCCTCACTCTGTCGCCCAGGTTGGAGTGCAGTGGCACAATGATCATGGCTTATGTGGCAGCCTCGAACTCCTGGGCTCGAGAGATCCTCTCACCTTAGCCTCTGGACTAGCTGGGGCTGGGGACATGCACCACCACCATGCCTGGCTAATATCTCTCTAGATCCAAGGTCTCACTATGTCTCATAGGCTGGTCTCAAACACTTGGGCTCAAGCGATTCTCCAGCCTTGGTCTCCCAAAGTGTTGGGATTATAGACATGAACCATTGTGCCTAGCCGTTTTTTTTTCATAAGAGTAGTTAGACCAACTCTTCCTTTAAAAAACAGATGCAAGGTTTTCTTAAATTAAACAGAAAAATAGATTGGTGCCCTCGTTCCATAATTTTCTTTTCAACCACAAAGGGATTTTTTTTTTAAAAAGATTGATTTTAAAGATATTTAAATACTAATTTTTGGATTATAATTATTGGTCATTATGGTAATGCCTTTTTTAAAAAGAGAAATAGCTAATCATGAAGTCTGACAATTTAAATAAAGACAGTTTAGGTAAATTTATATCTTAAAGTGAAAAATGGAATCACTTAATTTTGTTACTATATTTTTGGTCATAAAAATATACTGATTGAAGAAAATGTTTTCAAACAAATTGTACATTTATCTTTTGCCCAAGAAATCTATTTTTATCTGAGCTAGGTAAAACTTAAGTCAGTGTAAAACAAGTTGTTTGGAAACTCTTAAATCTTTTTGAAAACATTACAACGAAATAACAAAAGTTTTCCAAAAGAGTCTGGTTAAGCATTGAGCTAGAGCACAGCATTTTCACAATTCCCCCCACACACACTACACTTCTTTAAATGTGCCAGTTAAAATCATTTAATCAAGCTTTTTGGGAACGTTTGAGTGTGTCAGAGGTGACGTATTGTGTATAGACAAAGGTAAGAGAAAACCAGCCCAGGAATGAGAACATCATTCCTGCACTGTATGTGCATATGTGTTTGTGGTGTGTTTTTCCTTTGCTCTAATGGTATTCCTCCCTTCCCCCAAAACCTCGGGTGTATTTTCACTAATAGTGATGTCAGGTTAGGTACTTTTGGGAACAGTTGGAAAGGAAAACAGCAAGGGAGAGGAGGATTGGATCATCGTGTTATGATTGGGAGGGAAGGCAGTCTAGGGAATTGGTTTCTGTGGGTAGCTCATGAGGGAGAGCTTTGCAGTAGAAGAGGAGTCAAACCTTTTGGGAGGGTGAGGGGAATAAATTGGACATTTCAGGGGGTCCCTGGAATTGAAAGAAGCAGTCAAAGCATTAAGGGAAGTCTTTTTGACACTACTCAAAGGAAGCCAGTGAGGGAAAGCAATGAGCTCCTTTGAGAAAATTCTGGGATAGGAGCATGGGGGCCTGGGAGGGGAGGGAATCTCTCAAGTACCTTTGTTGTTGGCTCCACATAGGTCCCTGGTGTGTGAAAGGATCTAAATAGGTGTAGTTATAAGTGGGTTGGCCCTGTAAATCTGTTCGTATATGTGAATGTCTTTCTGATTTCCTCTTCTTTTTACATTCTTATCTGAGTATGGGAATGGCTGAAGGCTTTATTGCTATCTGTGTGTTGCATGCTATGTGGATCTTTTAAGGCGTGACCTTATCAAAGTTGGCATCTAAATGCAAAAGAAAATGCAGGGCAAGCTTGTTCTAGTTGGGGTTCCTGTCACCAGACCATAGCAATTTGGAACAATGGATACATTACCTGAATTCGCTGGCAGCAAGCAGAGTCCCTGCTTCTGTGCATGCCCTTATCAGTGATTAAAATAGTGCCTCGTACTCTGCGTACTATCTAGAAGAGAACACCTCCTTCCCATTCTCTTCCTTTCCCTATTCTTTATTAATATTTTGGGGGGAATGCTTTCATTTCAATAGTTAGAAAATGTGGAAAAACAAGATTGCAAGGTTGAGGTGAAAGTAGTACAAGATTGGAAGAATGAAACTCTTTTTTCTTCACTCAGTAAAATGATACTTTTGGCTCAAGGCCTGGGGAACATAGGCGAGTTAGGATGGTGCAGACAGGACTAGCAACAAGTTTGTTAAGGAATGGGCTGAGAACCCTTTGCCTCTGCCCTGTGGTTTACTACTGAATTTGAGTTGTAACTCTTTTTTTTTTTTGTCCGTTAGAAGCAGTGGTAGAGAGATTACACACTAAGCTTTAAAACCACAGCAAAACAAAACTTTTAAAACACTTGTGCAGTAACCTCAGAAGACCAGTTAATACATTCTGTTTTAACTGTACTATTAATGTTTTTTGCAAGTTTGCAATACTTCTAGACATGGAGGTCTTTTTCCCCCTTACATTTTATGTATATTGCAAATCAAATCTGAGGTGTGGCTTGTGAGCATTAAAATAATGAAAACAAAACACAGTTTTATCCAGGAAATATGTAATTTTGAATACCAAAAATATTTTAAATTTATCATTTATGTAATATAAGTATCATCACTTTTATTCAATACATTTCAAAATATACTACTCTTTTTAGCAAATTCAAAGTCCTTTTAACATTTTCTTATAAATCTGATATCACTATATTTGTAACTAAGGAATTTTATGGTGAGATTATTTGAACTTTGTTTATTTCTGTAACAGTTGTTCTAAGTTATAAAAACGAACATCTTTAACACATCTATATAGACTTTAAAATAGCTTATTTGTAATTTAAACTATCTTCAAATATTTTGCTATATTCCTGTTTCCCCTAATTATTCAAAGTTTACAAAACAAACATTTATTGACGATCAGTGATGTCATAGTTTTATTGTAAGAAGACATTTCCTTTCAGAGAATTAACATAGAAATAAGGAAGGTTAAAGAGATTTCCTATCCTTTCCTTAAAGAAAAAAAGCCTATTTATCACTTGCCATCTTATACTCATTCATTCATTCTCTCATTCACTATACATTCAGTAAGTGCCCACTAAACATTTATTAAGCCTTTCTTTTCATTCAGTCTGTTGATTTGATAAATCAGAAGGTTATCTTTGATAAGTATTCATATAATACTTTTTATTATCCTTTTGGGATTGTTTATTAAGCTGTCTGTCCAAGCTTTGAAGACAGTCTGCAATGGTTCAAATCTAAGCATTGCCATTAGTTGTGATATATGTGTATACATGTCTGTTGGTCTCTCTATCATCATTTATCACAATTTATCATTGTTTACCCAAAAGAATAACTAGCTACTGACTGACTGACCTTGTATGAATAAATTAATATCTCTGAGCCTCAGTTGACTTACCTGTACAAAGTGAGAATACTTATATTTTTTAAGATTGTTAGATTAGTTGTATATTTAAGCCCCCCCTACAGTATTTAGAACATGTGAGTAGCGTGGTTACTTACTATTGTTTATATTGCCATTATCCTGACCACTATATAGACTTGACCCTCCAGTTATTTCCTTGGGTCCATGCCATCTTACCGCTCTTATTTTTCCATTACTGCTTATCTCACAATATTCGAGAGTAAAAAGGAACCTTTTTACAACGAAAGACTGCCCATTTCTCACATGTGCTTTCAACTTGATGCCTTCATGCATGCTGTTTTGCTTGCTGTTGTAGAGCAGCAGAATATTACTGAGGAAGCACTTCTTTTTAAAAAAATTTTCTGGTACAGCTGGAAATATGACAAGAAAAATAGAACAATTGATTATTAGTTAAATCAACATATTATTCTATAAATTCAATAAAATTGAGACCCTTCCCTTCCTTTAAATGTTATATTTAGTCTTATTAAAATTCATTTTGCTATATGCTGTGGATTTTTATGCATTATTTTTGTTTAATTTCTAATGAAGAGTTATTGAGATTTTATGAGATTGACGTCCTATTTACTTTAAAAATTTTCTATTGCTTGTACATTGGGAGCAAACCAAGAAGAGGTGCGAAAACAACCTCCCAACTTGTCTTGGTGAATTGTGAATTGCTCTGGTTTATTCTTGTTTGTATTACATTTAATGGACAAGTCCTGTACGCTGCTATACATTTGAATTCAGTTTTGAAAATTATCAATTTGCAAATTTTGTCTTTTTCCACTTTCTTTTTCTGTTTCAAGAGCTTATTACCTTTGCTCCAGCTGGATAGAAGTTGGGCAGACAGATACCCTGACAACTGCCAACAGCACCATGCCTTGGTTTTCCCGGGTACAGAAAGTAGTCAATATTTCTGGGACTACGCATCTGTCCCATCTGAAAGATGCCGCTCACAAATTCTAGTTTAAATACAGAATTATTGAAAACATGAAAATCACCACTTCTTTAAAAATATGTATTGTATGTGCTTCTTTCCTGGTTTTACCAAAACAAGTAAAAAAGATCCATGTAGCAGATTTAGGTCTACAGCCAGCAAATTGCTTCCTGGTTGCTTGCATGGTGACAATGTTCTAAGTGCCAGTTTTGAATACTAGTAACCTGTCATGGATCAGTTATCTGAAATGGCAGATTTATTTGTTATGGGAGGAATGACATTATTTCCTGTCCTTTAGACAGAGCTAAAGTGAGAATAAAGTAGTAAGAAAGTGTTTCTTTGCACTCTAGGTGTGAATGTACTATCATTTGTGCTACTGATTTGATTGCCACAGCTACTATCATTAGCATCTTGGACCAAACATGGAACAAGCTGTACTATATTTCATGTATGATGGAATACAGAGACTGATTAAAAATACTCTTAAAGGTACTGGATTATTCATTTGATAGCTGATTGTTATAAGACGTTAGGGTCGTACTTTCCTTTGTGGACATAAACATTTTTAATAATTGCTTTTTAAAATTAAATATAAATTTAATTTGGAGACTAGGTAAGGATTTCCTTCATTTGAACTAATTTGTTTTTTTGTAATCTCAGAATTATCTTAATAGTAGGTAGTGTCAGTTGCTAGAAAAACCTCGATGTGAAGGAAATTTGTATATCATAATTCTTTCCTAGTGTTTTCTTTAGGCGGACTACAGTGAACGTATCTATTCTAATTCTCATTCCTTTTCTGGATAACCATAGGTAAAGGTACTTTTAATTTGACCTCTGAAAGAAGAAAAAATTTTTCCAGGTTGGAGAAATAATGAGTAATGCTGGTTAGAGACTGCTTCTTATCTTCTTCTCAAATCTAGTCACTACCTAGTCTAGTGTTTTAAATAACTAATGAAATCATTTTTATGGTTTCCTTGATTTTTTTTAAAGCAGGCTTGAAAGATATGAAGTAATTTACTGATAAACCAAATTTTAACATTATGGACATAAGAATGTTGTCTGTCCATCTCACTTTGTTTCATTGTAATATTTTTCCTCATAGGTATAGGGAAAATAGGGGATTTTGTTTAGTCAACAAAGGGATGTCTCTCTCTCTCTCTCTTTCTTTCTCTGTCTCTCTCTACCATGGCAGCCCAAGTAGGGTTCAACCGTGTAGGTAGGATCTGTATTATTAATTTTCATTATGCCAAAACTGATAAAACATTATGTTGAAATCATAAAGCACTAGAAAAGTAAATACCTAGAAAGTATTAATCTATTCTGTAAGAAAAACAAGAAACTAAACATTTTAATATATTATTGACTTTGTTGGATTTATAATATTGGGACTTCTCTTTATACAAGTACCTGGCCTTTAAAAAGAAATATTACCTAGAGTAGCCACAGGCACTGTTAATGTTGCCAAGTGTTCCTAAGTATATGGTAGTTAGATTAGTGTGAGGAACTTCCTTAAAAAATTTAAGTGTAAACCTGTAAGGTTACTCTAATTGGTTGTTTTTCATAGTTTATTTGGTGACTATTGCACAGTAATGCTTTGTATTAAATCGACATTAAGTTAGAATTCAGTGGCTGTATTAAATAGCCTTTTAAGACAGTATGTTAAATACGTGCCTTTCACCAAGGGGCCCCTATGGTATTTTGGCAATTTTACTGTTTTTTAAAATTCATACCTGGTTTGAATTGAGATTCATGTAAGTGAAACACCATTAATAAGGATTTTTAGTTTTAAATTTTAGTTTGTTTTATTATAAAAAAGTCAATATTCATTGTTCTTAAAATCAAGTATTCTTTATAACAGTCCTACTTAATATGCAGTCTGTAGGCTGGAAAGCATTTGTTACCAGTCTGCCTTGAAATTAAATATAGAAGTTGAGTAAATGCTTAAAACTGTCACCAAAATTTGATAGAGTAATAAAAATCGGGGGCTTGTATTTTGTTTTTGTCAAATTTGACTTTATTATACAAATGTGATGAATTAGAAATTTAAAAAGCCAATTGGTCCTTCCCACAGAAGGATATTTCATTTGAGAAATATCACTTTAGATGACATTAGAAGAGTTATCCGTGTGCTTAGTGTCAGTTAGCTTAAATGCCATACATTAAAATATAAACATATCCGAAACCCACTTATATTAGTAACTTATGTGGATAACCATATGATTTTTATAAAGTAATCTTAAATGAAAATGAAAGCCAATTCTTTAATGAATCTAAAGCAGTAGAGCCTTTACTCATATACCTAGTAATAACTATAATTTATTAAGTGCTTACAATGTGCAATAGGGTGTCTTTTATCTTATTTAATCCTCTAAAAGCACAACGGGATAGGTTCCATATTACCCTCATTTTAGAGATGCCGAGCTAAGGGTCAGAGAGGTTAAAAATGTGCTGATGGTCACTGAGCTAACTAAAAAAGCTAACATTAAAACATGCTTTTGTTCATAATATGATTACACATCTTGTGCTTCGCGTTTTTTCTTTTCAATGAGGAGGTAGTAACATGTACTGGGTAAAGAATGTTGTTTTGTGCTTGTAGGTAAAGCTGTGTACCACGCTATATATCAGAAATTGGCTAGAAGAGGAAAGCTCAAGCATGCAAATCTTCAGTGCTGAGTTGGTGTAGGGAGTAAGATGAGGCTTCATCACGTATGTTGCTCTTGATCTCAGAGTCTGTTACTACAAATTGTTGATGAGCACAAAAATTTAAGGACATCATGTTCAAGTTATACTTGATACAGCTTATAAGAAAGAATCCCTTTTCAAAAAAAGCAGATGAGATGTGATTTTTAAACGGCATCTCTCTACTCTTCATGTGTACATAGATACTCAACTTTCAGGAAGCATGTATATAATATTGGCATCTTACAGTAATATTTACAATATTTGTTTCCTTCTTCAATCTCTTCAGTTATTTTTATAAAAGAAAGAAGGATGGGAGGAGGAGGCTGACTTTTGTCATGTAGCTTCCTCAACTAAAGCCTTCAGATCTTCATCAGTATATGAGTAAACTCAGTTTACTAGATGCTTCCCTTCTGTAAAATTCTGTAAATCAACTAGCTAATATTTAATTGAATTTTTATCTTGTTTTCTTCATTTGGTCCATTTGATTGCTGGTCATTGATGCTCATCTGCCTAATAACCTTTGCACAGTGTTTAAGGATTGAGGATAAAAACTATCAAGGGCAAGATTAGAAGAGGTGACTGACTCTCTGATTCTCTGCTGCCCTTGAAGGCACTGGAAAATGGAGAAACAAGTGCCTGCATGTGTTGGATTTTGTTAGTTGGATCTAGCTCCAGCAGAGTGACAACTGAGGTCACGTCAGCACCTTGGAAGGCCGGGAAGCTGGAACTGGAGCAGCTGAGCCAATCCCCAGACAAACAGGTTTTAACCGGGACAGAGTGAGAGAATGCTTTGCTTTGGAAACTGTCTGCCCATCACCTAAGGCGGTGATTCTATTCCTATATATTTTTTCCTGCTGTCTGTTCATTTTTGTATAGAAAAGATTAATTATGAGGACTTCTTTCTCTTTATATGTGGCAAAAAGTAATTGCAAAGTAGTTATGTTAGACTTTGAGATTTTTTTGTTTTCTTCAGATTCAGAAGCAAAGAAAATGTTACTTTTGAAATTAAGGTGGTATGATTGAAGGACCATTTATGGCATTAGTAAGGGTGATCATTTGTTGATTATCATCATTTTGTGTAAGGTTGAATGCCAATTAAATGTCACGGGTGCCTCAATATGTTTAATTATCTTCATATTATATAATGTACATTCAAACCTCTTTTGATTCCAGGAGGAGATTTTCTTATAAGTCCTAAAATTGGAAACTTGGATTCTAGTCTCATTTTGTGAGTTGCTCTACTCTGTAACTTATTTCTTCTCAATATGTAGAATGGTGGTTCTCAACTTTGGCTGCACATTAGAATCATCGGGATATGTTTAAAAAATACTGATATTTTTACCCCATCCCATACCAATTTAATAAAAATAGGGGTAGGGCTCAGACATTGATAATGATTTCTTAATTTCCCCAGATAATTCTGATGCACAGTGAAGGTCTAGAGCCATGGATATAGAACGATATCACTGACCTAACTTCTGTGACTTTTTTGAGGTTGATTAATTCATATTAACTGTTTTAATCACTCTTGTAAAAAGTTTTCTCTAATCTATAGGGTCTTTTTCAAAAATATAGAATTAGAAGTGTCCTTTGATATACTTCTGTTCCTTGCCAGATTACATTTAACCATTAATTTAAGGTAAGGATGCTTGACAATAGATATTGTAAATATGTAATTATATTTGTTCACCTTTTAATTACAAATAAAATTTGATTTGTCAACAAGTACATATTGATAGAGAGCAGAGGGGGAGAGCTGGAAGTTAGGGGAAAGGGAATGGCATTTATTGAACACTTCTGCGTGCTGTGTGTCAGGTTCTATGATACAATCACCTCTAATATAGGAGTCACAATTTCTGCTTATATATGATTCAATCAGTACTTAAAGAGTTATTAATTAAGTTTAATTATATTTTATAAGTCATAGAATCTCAAGGGTATGACTGATCTTAAATGTCATTTGAATAACTCATTTACTGCACATAAAGGCTAAATGTGAAGGTTTCTGAATGCTTTAAAATATGAAATCAAGAATGAATGTTAGGATTTTAAATGTATGTCATCAAGAAATATGGGGAAAAAATAGCCCAGAGAGAGCTATTTGGTAATATGTTATACAGGTTATACAGTGTAACTGTTTGCTTCATGATGTTGAGTTTTATTTTTATTTTATTTTTCAATTATGGCAGAGATAGAAGTTTAATTCTTTAGATATCATTATTAACTAAACATTTTGAAATATTTTATATCAATTTATATTATTATAAATCTGATTATTTCCAACTATTGCATATTTTTTAGAATCACCATAGTTAACTAGAATGATTCCCAGTTGTACTAATTAGCATAAAAAGCTAATTAATTATCTCATTAAACTGCATGCCATTAGCCTTGATTTTACTGCATATTTGATGTATTATCTCTTGGTCTTTAAAAATATAGAAAATAATAGTTTAGTCTTTCAATAATTGATTTTAAATTGGCATTTTTCAAAAGAACTTTTGTAATCCCAGGAATTAATAATTAACACTACAAATTTATCTTTAAAATGCTTTACAAATAAGAAAATAGAAGAAATGTTCATCCCAATTTTCAATCAATGAAATACACTTTAATAAAATACCATGTTTTACTCACCATATTATAAATGATGAAAACTACTGAGATTGTTTAACATCAATAACATTGTATTGGTTTTATTGATAACATTACATTGGTAATGTTGTTTTTACACAGTACTCATGCAAGTTTAAATTGACACCTCATTTTGGATGGCAGTTTTATATATGAGAACTTTATAATGCGCTTACCTCTCTTTTCACCTAATAATGCCTTCTTTAAGACTTCAGTTTTAAGAAACCTATTAGAAATGCAGACAGATTTATCCACAAAAGTGGACACTGGAGTATTATTATTGGAAATTACTTTCAGTACAGTGCTTAGGTAAATCATGGTTATTCCATAAGCTGAAGTATATATAGTCTTAAAAATTATGCTGATGAAGAATTTCTTAATGACATGGAAATGCTTAGGTTATTATTATAGAGAGGTAAATACTTTATAGTATATTATATATATATCCATACATTATTTGTTTATTGATAGATAAAATCTCAACTTTTTTTGAAAAGAAACATGCTAAAATGTTAAAAATAGGGGTAGGTTTAGGTACTGGTTTAAATATCTCTGTAAATACCTGTTTTTATATAATGAGGCATTGTTACTTTCATAATCAGAAAAAGAATAGAAAACAAAGTTTTTACCTATAGTTAGCAGCTTTATTTTGGTGGGGCCATGCTTGATTTGCTATTCTTAGACATTCTAAGACATTTTTAAAGTCAATATTTTCTATTCTCTGGCTATTAAGTTTCTTTCATGTGAAATTCTCATCAAGTTTAGAGTATGATGCTCTCTTGATCAAGTAACATATCCTTAGTGAATGGGTGTTATTTTTTTGAGACTTCAACTATACCGTCTTCTCCAGTACCTCTTCTAAGCTCTTTTGGACATATCTTCTGGGTTACCTTCTCATAGGCTGTATAGTATTTAGTGGTTACTGTAACCCAGAGATGGGTTACTTATGACTATCAATTACTGTTAAAGATACTACAAATGGGAATTTTTTTCTCCAAGTCATACTATTTAAATTTTATTTCAAATATCTATAATTACCTCTTTAGTAGATAGAAACAATATCCTTAGATGAGCTAGAAATACCAAATTAGGAATTTTCCAAGTTTTGCTTCTGCAGAAATACTTAACAGTAACTTATTTTTCTTTAGATCTAGTGAAATAGTGAAGTGTGCTTCTTAGCATGAACTGAAATGTTAATTTGTTCAACTTTTCATTAACACACATTTCTACCATAAGAAACTTCAGTAAAACTAGATTTAAAAAATTTGAAAGACATATTTTTACAAAAACATATTTTAATCTTTAAAATGTTTATGGTATACCTGTGGTTAAATAACATATGCATGGTTTTAAATTTTTGATTCTTCTATGTTAAACCTCTTTTCAGTGTGTAGATAAATCTTTATTTTTTAAAGCTCTTCACTGAAGATTATTCAAATTTTTTTCTAAGACATTTGACTTTACATATGTTCATTTTACAGACTATTTTAATTCAGTGATTCCCATCTAATTGGTCAACCACCAGTATGATGTTAAAAGTTACCCAAAGAGTCTAATATGCACCCCAGTTTGGGGATCATGTTTTAAAATGAATCTTGGATATTTAAAAATGATTTATTTAGTATATTTTATAACATTCTAATTTTTAACTTAATGATATGTTTTGGTCAACTTTAATTTACTTTATCCTAAAAGAAAGCTATCTATGTGCACATTTATTCAGGATTCATTTTAATGTTCACTTACTTAAAGAGTTTGTTTACCATTATCACATTTATACTGATATTTGCATAGTTTTCCCCAAAGTCTGTAACTTTGAGTTCAGATCTGAACTTAAGGTTTGTACTTTTAGTTGCCCTTATGGATGTTTATGAACAACTATGAGTAACATTTTCAACTCAATAATTTAAAAACTCATAATTCTTATATACCACTTCACTCAAATTTATTCTGTTTCCAGAATACCTTATGTCTGTCATTAATATAACACTTTCCCCTATATGGTTCTTCAGACTTGAAATCTTGGAATCAGATTACTTAATATTCTTTGTTTCTCCTAGTCTGTCATCTGGTATCTTGTTCTTTTTCCGTTAAGATTTCTTTTGATTCTGTCCTCTCTCCTCTTGCTGGTCCACATCTTATCTAGCCTTTCTTTACCTGTGGCTGATATTCACCCAGCACTTACAGATATGATTATACTGGTTGCTAAAATATTAAAATGCTTTTGTACAAGTTTGAGAAAGAGACTTTTCCTCAAGTCCATTGAGTACCTATACTCCATTCATCCCAAGAGCTTTGTGGGTACCCTGCTTAATATGCTGTCAACTGGCTAACCAGCCTGTGTCCCAGTCTGCGCATCTCAGCCTCAGTGTGCCCATGGATGTTCTCTCCCAGGCTAGGGGGGTCTCAGATTCTTCCAAGAAAGATGGTACCCTGGTGTCAGTGCTGGTACACCAGCAAATAGTACTTACATGGGCCCCTGAAGCTATGGTAGTCTCCTGCCAGCTCTCTCTTGCTATTGCTTGTGGGAACTGCAGCCTCTCTGCTGTTGCCAATTTATATAATTGTTAAATACGTAGATATCACCCTATCTTTACTCCAAGCTTCACAGCTGTTAAGGTAGATTAGTAGCCCCTTGGTTACTCTTTACCTCTAGCTACTTATCCTTCTGACATACTCAGCATAGCCAGATGAATCTCCCTAATTTTATCACTCCCCTAAGAGATGGAAATTTGAACCCAGTTCAAACTGTTTATCAACTCACTTTACCATGTCTGCTTAACCTGTTAATCCATACCTTTCTCAGATGAACTCAGGTTTACCTTCTCACACAAGATGTTCTTATTTACCTTTTTATGTTTCCCTTTTCACATGTTCACATCTCTGAAGTTCTCTCTCGTGCAGTTTCAAATCAAACATTTCCTCTAAGTTATGTCTCTATTATATTTCAAGTAATTCCTCCTTGAAACTTTTACTAACTTCCCAAATAAGAATGACCTTCTCTTCTTAGAATCCATGTAGCAGCTTATGTCTTATAATGTATTAGTTCCAGATCTAGAAAGTTCAAGCTCATGTAGTTGATCTTTCTTCCCAACTTAGGAAACCTTCGTGCAAAGCATATGATTTACAATGAAGATTTCTTCCAAGACAGTAAAGCTAGTGGTTCTGTTATTCGGTATTTCTAGTTATTCCTTCAATTATCTAATAAAATATTTCTTGAGGCTTATTTTGGGTCAGGCACTAAGCTTGCTCTACAGCAGTGAACAAAACAGACAAGGTTCTGTCCTTATAGAGCTTACAGTGTGAAAGAAGACATTAAAAATGTAAGCACATATATAAGTATGTAATTTATATTAGATGCTGTAAAATAAAAATAGTAGGACATTATAATTAAAAAGAACATCAGGTCCTTAGTTTATATTGACGATTTAGAGTAAGTGAAATTTAAACTATAGAGGAGGTAAGGAGTGGGGGCTACTCAGATAGCAGTAGAGTATGAGAGACCAGTGTATATGTGCAAAGGCCCCGTGGCAGGAGAAAGTTGGCTTTTATAATATGTTCACCAAAGAACTAAAAGAAGGCCTGTGAGCCTACTATGGAGGGAGATGGAGTGGCTCATGATGTGTCTGGAGAGGTGAGAAGGAGCCATGTAATATACATTTTTTTTTGAGGATTTGGGGAAGAAGTTTGGATTTTTATCCTAAAAGCAACAAACAACTATTGAAATAGTGTTGAACACTGACTTGGTAGAATTTGATTTATGATTTTTTTAGGTGTTGGGTGGGGAGAAGAGCAGATATTTAAATCTAGAAATGCTCATCTTCTGTATTACTTGAATAACCTTCTTAGTTTAGCAAATATAGAGCAGGTACACAATCATTGTCATGGAGCAGAAAACTTTCTGACTTCATTAATAAAAGTCTGCCACTCCCTGAGAATGCACTTGTATTCTGCTCTGTAAAGCTGGTTCCTGGGGAGGAGATCAGTTTACACAAGATGTCCAGTGCCTTCTGGGAGAGAAAGAACTAATACCTAGTCTCTGTTGACATAGAGCTGTGTGGCACTGACTGAATCCCAGTCTCTGGAAAGGGCAATGAGATTCCTGAAATGAAGTTACACTGAGGACAGAAAGGGGTACCCCACCTGGCAACCAACATTCAAGAGAAGCCCTTTTGAACTCATGGGGCTGATGATAGAAAATTATGTATATGCTGTCATCAGTGTAGTTAGTACCTTAGGGAAGAACAGCTGGTAATGGTAGTTGCAAACACAGAAGTAGAGCACCCTTGACTGAGCTGGGCACCAAAGGAAACAGGATCATCACTGTGGCTTGAACAGGGCGGCGGGATGGTACCATCACAGGGGGGACTAACATTGTTGGGTGATAAAAGACCAGTAGCCTTGTGAATAGCAGATTAATTATGGTTTACCAACTTTCTGCATGGCATGATATGTAGACTGAAGTTCTGGGGCAAGTGAGAACTCTAGCCAGCTATATTTGAAGTAAAAATTTAAGTATGACCATAATTGTACATTGAAATGGTAGAGGAGGTTATTATGGTTACAGTTCATAAAAGATAGCTTATAGGCCAGGCACAGTGGCTCACACTGTAATCTCAGCATTTTGGGAGGCCAAGGCAGGAGAATTACTTTAGTCTCGAAGTTCAAAACTAGTCTGGGCAACATAGGGAGATCCCATCTCTACAAAATAATTATTTTAAATTAGCTAGGTATGGTGGTGTGCACATGTGGTCCCAGCTACTCAGGAGACTGAGGAGGGAAGATCACTTAAGCCCAGGAAGTCAAGGCTGCAGTGAGCCTTGATGGTGCTACTGCACTCCAGCCTGGGCAACAGAGTGAGACCCTGTCTCAAAAATAGTATGTGTATGTATACAAATACTGGTATAATAAATAAAATAGATAAATAAATAAAAATATAAACAAAAAATAATAAGTAAATAAATTAAATAAAAATAGTATGTATACACACACACACACACACACACACACACACACAGCTTATACTCTCTTTCACAGAATGGATTGGAAAATGTAAGGGAAGAAATGGGGAAGCTAGTGGCCATGGAAAGGACCAGCAATAATTAAGTAAAATATATTAGCACTAGAGTGACAGTTACACAGAGAAATAGAATATTCTTTCTTTTATTAAGTTTTCACATCTTTTCTGCATAAGCTACTTTGATCCCACATCTTTCATAAATCCAGCCTTGATCTCATATCTACCTTTCCCTGTTGTTTTTCTCTTGGTTAACATCTCTGATTCCTTTCTTCTTCAGACAGATGATTTCTGGAATCAAAACTCAGCCATTGCGGGGATCAGGTATCCTTGTTAGCTGTGTGTCATGCACAGGTTTGATAACATGCCTTGCAAGTTTCTTTTCAATCTTGTTAAAGTACCCCTATGGCACACAACTTGAGATCTGTTTTCAAGTTAACATCTTTTCATTAATCAATACTCTTTGGGTGTGGTTGTTCAACCTGTTATGAATGTACCTCTTGTATAATTTCCATGTATTTCTCCATTTCGACCTCAAGAATATTATGAGAGCTTTCTTCAGATATGAATTAAGTTCAGAATTAACAAAGTCCACATTTTTAAACTACCAGTTTAATAATTCCATCAACAATAAAAATATTATTTTTAGCGAACCCATATTGGATCATACTTTTTTAAAAGTTGTTACACAAACACTTGCCTTCCAATTTTGTTGGGTTCATTGTAAGCATATTTATCTTAGATTGGCAAAATTCACATCCTTTGCCTTTAAAAATCATAAAATTAGCCCGTCTCTGGTCCTCTGGCACCTTTCCTTTCCTCTGAAGGACTTCAAAATGTTCTTGCTGTAGTGTCCCAATCACTTCTGCATCTCCTTTCTGGTTCCTAAAATGTATCTCATCTGAGCCTGTATTAATTTCCTTGGTTTGCTGTAACAAACTACCACAGACTGGATGGCTTAAACAACAGAAATTTATTGCCTCACAGTTCTGGAGGCTGGAAGTCTGAGATTAAGGTGGAAGCAGTATTGGTTTCATGTGAGGGCTGTGAGGGAGAATCTGCTATGTCCCTCTCCCCTGGCTACTGATGGCTGCTGATATTCCTTGGTGTTCCTGGCTTATTATCTGCATCACCCTCATCTTTGCCTTCGTGTTCACAGCATTCACCCCATATGCATGTCTCTGTCTAAACTTTCCCTTTTTGTAAGGACACCAGTCACAATAGATTAAGGGCTCACCCTACTCTAGTATGACTTCATCTTACCTTAATTCATTACATCTGCAATTTTTAAAGAACCTTAGTTTTTAAATTGGCTTGTTTTTTGGTGAAAAGAGTATGATATAAAACCATTTTATTGTATAATTGTCTTCTGTCTGTCTGTATAGCCAAAGCATCAAATAGAAATGTGAATGCCAAAGTAAATGAGCCTGGAGTTAGTAACAGAAAAGACCATGTTTGTTTAGTCTCCTTTAGAAATGTTAGAGGAAAAAAAAAAATTGGACTTAACCTAAAGGCAGAACCAAGATGTTTACAGACCTTACCAGCCTTGACTTCTGCATAAAGACACATATACTTTAGTGAGCAGATTGAGTTAGTTCTGACTCTCTACTACTGGCCCCACTGGCCTGATTCATATAAATTCACCTTCTTCACCATGTTCCTGTGACCCTCTAGGAATCCACTGTCACCTCACATATGTCCAGAAACCATTCTCTCAGCTGTCACTAACACACACTGCCCACATTTCTCCCCTAGTTCCCAAATGTTTGCATCCACAGCTCAGGAGGTCTATTGGCAAAGACCTTTGTTGTTACTCCCTATCAGGAGAAAATCAGTGCTTGAGTCAAGGATGCTTCTGGGTGTTTTGGCAGGAGGTCTCTCCCCAGCTGTGCGTGATATTATATTGTCTGGGCCTTAAAGAAGCTCTGCTAGTGCCTAGAGTATCAGGAAGTGTCTCTTGATCAATTTCTGGTCATAATCTGTTTTCCAGAATTTCATTTCAGTTCCATCATTTTTTGGCTGTCATTCCTTTACTGTAAGCATTTAATCTCAGGCAAGGAGTCCAAGGAAGAACAGATGCTAGGCTCTACTTTTTTCTCTATACTTACCTTTTACTAAACCTTCTCCCCCTTACAGAATTCTCCCAATTTCCTCCTCCTTCTCCCCCTAACAGAATAAGGGTTGCCATGCATGTACATGGTTATAAACCAGATTGGGGCTAGAGAGTGGAGGTTAAATTTTTGGCCCATGATCTGTCAGCCAAAAATGTTCTATTACAAAAGCAGTGGATTTTCTAGTTAGAATCATTCTTGGGAATTGTGAAACTTTGCATATTTGGTATACTTGAGGAACAGCAAGAGTACCAGTTTGGTTTGGTTACAGTGATCTGAAAGAGGGGAGAGATCTGTAGGGGGTGATCATATATTTAATAAATTATCTGGGTCCCATGTGGAGAGTGGACATTGGGAGAGGACTGTATGCAAGGTGCCCTGTGAGGAGGCCCACGCAAAAGTGAAGAGGCCTGTGCTGAAGTGAGAAGGTCTGTGTGAAAGTGATTTGTGTGAAAGATGGTGGTGGATCCAACTAGAGCAGGAGCAGTGGGGGTGGTGAGAAGTGGTCTTTTGTAAGTAGAGCCTGTTGGACTTGCTGATGGATTGGAAGTGGCATGTGAGGGAAAAAGAGGTCGTTTGGCTTAAGTAGCCTGGTGAATAGTGATGTCACTTACTGACTTGGGGAAATGAAGAGCTCTGTTTTGAACAGGTGAAGCTTGAGAGTCATTCCTAAAATCTCAAATCAAGATGAGTCTTAATCAAAATGTCTTAGCCAAAGGATTTGAGAGGCAGGATGCTCCTGCAGTGTAGTGCAATTATGGTTTCCCTTACAATGCAGCAGAGAACCAAAGCTGCCAAACAGTTTTTTAAGACTTAGTGTCCTCACTTATAGGTGGGGATATATTACTTATTTCACTGGGTTCTTTGAAGGTAACATTAGATAATGCTTGTGAAACTCAGAGTAATTCTTGACAAGTAATTAGCACCTAATAAATATCTTCCATTCTTCTTGTTATTAATTTTGGTAAAATGAACTTTCTTTCTTTCTTTCTTTCTCTTTCTTTCTTTCTTTCTCTTTCTTTCTGTCTTTCTCTTTCTTTCTTTCTCTTTCTTTCTTTCTCTCTCTCTTCTTTCTTTCCTTTCTTTCTTTCTTTTTTCTTTCTTTCATTTTGAGACAGAGTCTCACTCTGTCGCCCAGACTGGAGTGCAGTGGCACAATCTTGGCTCACTGCAACCTCCGCCTTCTGGATTCAAGCAATTCTCCTGCCTCAGATTCCCAAGTAGCGTGATTACAGCCGCCCACCACCATGACTGGCTGATTTTTATGTTTTTACTAGAGAGGGGGTTTCACCATGTTGGCCAGGCTGGTTTCAAACTCTTGACCTCAAATGATCCCCCTGCCTCGGCCTCTCAAAGTGCTGAGATTACAGGTGTGAGCCACTGTGCCAGGCCAGAAAATTATTTTTAAAGTTGATTTTAAATATCAGCTTTGGAATGAAATAGGATATAAATTAATACTTAGTATATCCAGAATCTACAAAGAACTTAAGCAAATTTACAAGAAAAAAATCAAACAACCCTATCAAAAAGTGGGCAAAGGATATGACCAGACACTTCTCAAAAGAAGACATTTATGTAGCCGACAGACACATGGAAAAATGCTCATCATCACTGGCCATCAGAGAAATGCAAATCAAAACCACAATGAGATACCATCTTACATCAGTTAGAATGGCGATCATTAACAAGTCAGGAAACAGCAGGTGCTGGAGAGGATGTGGAGAATTGGGAACATTTTTACACTGTTGCTGGGACTGTAAATTAGTTCAACCACTGTGGAAGACAGTGTGGCAATTTCTCAACGATCTAGAACTAGAAATATCATTTGACCCAGCCATCCCATTACTGGGTATATACCCAAAGGATTATAAATCATGCTGCTATAAAGACACATGCACACGTGTGTTTATTGAGGCACTATTCACAATAGCAAAGATTTGGAACCAACCCAAATGTCCATCAGTGATAGACTGGATTAAGAAAATGTAGCACATATATACCATGGAATAAATACTATGCAGCCATGAAAAAGGATGAGTTCATGTCCTTTGTAGGGACATGGATGAAGCTGGAAACCATCATTATGAGCAAACTATCGCAAGGATAGAAAACCAAACACCGTATGTTCTCACTCATAGGTGGGAACTGAACAATGGGAACACTTGGACACAGGGTGGGGAACATCACACACTGGGGCCTGTCGTGGTGTGCGGGGAGTGGGGAGGGGAGAGGGATAGCATTAGGAGATATACCTAATGTAAATGATGAGTTAACGGGTGCAGCACACCAACATGGCACATGTATACATATGTAACAAACCTGTATGTTGTGCACATGTACCCTAGAACTTAAAGTGTAATTAAAAAAAAATAATTAGTAATGGATAGTCATTTCACATGTGTTGTATATATATATACACACACACACTAATGTAAATAAAACAACTTTTTCTTTTTAAATGAGTTGCATTTTCATCCTCAGAACTACAAAGTATTAAAATCAGGATTTTGAATTTTATACGTACGTGTGAGGAACTTTCTGAATTATAAATGTGATTAGTGACATGAGTAAGTGTTTGCTGCCTCTTAAGATCTGCCATGCCTTTATGCAAATCAAAGTTCCCACAGAAATAATGAGTCAAATACAGCGACAGGCAGTGTTTAAATTAGCATTTTTTTCCCTCCGTTCTGCTTGGGTCAATTTTACTATACATTGCATATCAAGACCTTTGATTTGCTCAGGTTTTCCACTGATTTGACTTCCCCTACGTTTTGTTTCAAAACCTAAGATTACCACTTTAAGTGTACTGGTATTGTGGAAGGTGTTTTATTCAGAACAGAGTAAATATATATTAGAGAATATTATATTGATATTCTCCCTATTGCATTAACAGAGAGATCTTTATGGAGCAAAGGCCAGATTAATAAAACCACAGTCTGTTTTTTGGCAATAGTGTTGAACCTGGAGGAAAGCCAGTCTTAGCCAGTATAAAGTTAGATTCCATTCCATCAGCATAATAGTTAATAATAGTTGATTGACAGGGATGTAAAGGGTGCCCTCTTTTCCTCCCCCCTCCACTCCCATTCCACACTAAACTCTCTAGGGAATGTGCCATTCCTTTACCCATTCCTAAAATTCTTTGCTTGAGCACAGCCAAGGGCTGCTGGACTGGTGCCTGACTGTTTGGATGCTGGAGAGTAGGGGGTCTCTCTGAAAGAGTTCCTAGTCCCTGTAGTTGTTGCTGAGGAAGCCTAGCAATCTCTGGCCATCTTTAGGGATATGCAGTAAAGGTGAGCCTCTGGGCTAGTGTTTATGTGTGAAAAATAATCGTACTCACCTGAACTACCTTAATACCATGGGATCAGGATCACTTTTGCTTCCCTTCAGCCACACACATTCATCTTGTCCGCAGAAATTTAGAGCTTATTTTAGTCTGTTTTTTGTAAATCATACATCATATCATATATTATTTTGCGTTGTTAAAACTATATTTTGTTGGTGTTTAGTACTGGTAAATTAGTAACATTTGCAGCTTTCTTCCAACTCTTTTTTCTTTTTGGATGTAGGTGTTTGCAGGATATGAACTATTCAAACAGTTACAGCATTCCAGAGATTCTTTCCCTGGATTCTACGTGCTCACATGGAGTTATATTTGAATACCAAGAAGTATTGTTGAATATTGCTGAACATAAGGTTCACTAGTACAGTGTTTTAGTTGAAAATTCAAAAGTTTTTTTCTAAGTCCAAGTAATTTCTGTTTTTAGTGGAGTAATGATTCCTATATTAAGCAGTTTTGTTTTCTTTAATTTGGTGAAGTTAGCATTTGGTGTTGCCCTCAGTTTGGGTTAGCAATTATTCTTTACCCCACGTCTCACCACTACAGAACCACTTGCTAACTTTTAATCGCCACCTTCTCAAGTTTAAGAACTTGGCCAGAGTGATCCCGGAAAGTCTCAACATTTTCCAGTGAGTAAAGTCCATCTCTTTTGGAGATCTTGACACCTATCATTAACAAGGCTGCAACCTCCTTAAGGATAATCGAGAAAGGAGACCTGCTCTTCCATATGTACAGCAAAACATAAAGAGGTTATACAGCAGGATGCGATAGTTCTTAAATAGAGTGCATGTATTGTCTGGCAGGCTGACCCAACATCATGTTGCCTCCTTCATTCTACAGATTATGTTATGGGTTTCAGGTGTTTTTCTCAGGTCAGTTTCCCTATCATTAATGCTGCAACACCTTTACTGAGTAGATATCCACTCTCTCATTCTTTTATTACACCATGGTGAAACCAGCACTGCCAACTCTCATGAGTTGATGAATAAACTCTAATTTTACTGCATTTATAAATGAAACTTTAAAAATAGTTTCTGGAATAAGATCATGGTGAATAAAGTCCTAACTAGATTTTTAAACAAAGCCACGTTTAAATGAATCACATTGAAATATGTTAATATATTTAGTGTTGGTATGTAAATATGTAAGCCATTTATACCCTAAGATGTCAATAGTGTCACTTGCCTTGCTGGCAAATTTGGCTCATAATAAGAACATGTGTCCAAAAGGCTTTTTGTTTAAAAACATACATAATTTGAAAAATATTTAATTGCTCTTTGGTGCCTTTTAATAAAAGAAGGAGCTCACCTTTTGATTTTAAAAATGCTTACTAAAAATTGCTTTTAACATCATCTGTTTCTAAGTGTTTCTAAGTGTTTTAAAAGAGAAAGATGACTTGGGAAAGAATTCAGCTTGATTCTGTAAATATTTTTTGAACATTATTGTGTGCCAGCCACTGTGTTAAGTGCCTGGAATGCAGAGATGAATAAGATTGTTCTTGGGTCATAGCATACAGTGTAATAGAAGCGACAGTTAAATTATATTTGCGGTGTAGATTCACTATTCTGTTAGGAGCCATTAATTTCACCAAAATTGGTCAGAAAGGGATATTCTTTTAGGAAATCACATTGAAGCTGGACCTTGAATCATGAAAGCTAGAAAATGAGGACAAATGAGGACATCCAATGCAAAGGGATACTACATGAGCAAAGAGAGTTGTAAGTATGTGACGGGCTCTAAAGGTTACAAAATCCAACTTCAACAGGGCTTAATGTTATTGTATTCTTTCAGATTAGAGAAGGCATGATAATATTTTTTCATGTGTTAAAGGCCTTCAAATAATGCTCATCACCTGATATTGGGACTTAATAGTAACAGAAAATACTTAAGAAAGGGAGAGTTGAAGGAACCTGTTTTTTTTTTTCCAATTTCTTTTTTAGAGTGACATAGATATATTTTATTATCTTATGATTTTTTTTCAGAAACCTTTTTGTAGACTTTGTTACTTCTGTAAGATTTCATATATGTTCATTTCCTTACCCACAAAGCCATAATAAAAATGATTACTAAGCACTTTTCTAACACTGACCATAAGAATGAAATTAACATTGCTGTGAGTAAACTGTAGTTTAGGAGAATCTTTTGTAGTGAGGAACAGAACTATTATTTATTGAGTATCCCTATATGTTAGGTACTGTGTGAGGTACTTTCATATAGTCTATACAATTTACTCCTTAAAGCATCCCTGGAAAGTTATTATCTCAATTTTCTAAGCCAGGGAAGCATTCTAGGGAAACTGAGGATGACTAATATGCTCTGTGATATACAGCTGGTAAGTGACAGGTTTGGGATGCAAAATCAAGGTGGTTGAATTCCACATCATATGCTCACTTTACTGTAGATTAGACAGGTGTACTTGAATAATTGGCAGGTGACAAGTGTCAGTTTGGGTATTTAAACTGAGGCCTGACTTACTCCAAATAATCTGTATTCTATCCCCAACCTTTTTGGCACCAGGTACTGGTCTCGTGGAAGACAATTTTTCCACAGCCTGGGGGTTGGTGGGGAATGGTTTTGGGATGGTTCAAGAGCATTACATTTATTGTGCAGTTTATTTCTATTATTACATTGTTATATATAATGAAATAATTCTATAACTCATCATAATGTAGAATCAGTGGAGTCCTAAGCTTGTTTTCCTGCAACTAGATAGTCCCTGATAGTCTGGGGGTGATGGGAGACAGTGACAGATCATCAGGCATTAGATTCTCATAAGGAGCACACAACCTAGATCTCTGGCATGTGCAGTTCACAATAAAGTTCGCCATCCTAGGCTGGGCGCAGTGGTTCACACTTGTAATCCTAGTACTTTGGGAGGCTGAGGTGGGTGGATCACCTGAGGCTGGGAGTTTGAGACCAGCCTGACCAACATGGAGAAACCCCATCTCTACTAAAAATACAAAAAAAAAAAAAAAGTTAGCTTGGCGTGGTGGCGCATGTCTGTAATCCCAGGTAGGCTGAGGCAGGAGAATTGCTTGAAACTGGGAGGCAGAGGTTGTGGTGAGCCAAGATTGTGCCATTGCACTCCAGCCTGGGCAACAAGAGCAAAACTCTGTCTCAAAAAAAAAAAAAAGGTTCGCCGTCCTATGAGAATCTAGTGCCGCAGCTGATGTGACAGGAGGTGGAGCTCAAGCAGTAGTATGAAAGATGAGAAATGCTGTAAATACAGATGTAGCTCACCTCCTGCTGTGTGACCAGTTTCCTACTGGTTCCTACTGGTCCCTGGCCTGGGGTTTGAGGATGCCTGCACTAGAACTTATAGAAGTTATCTGAACTTCAAACATTGCAAAAGCAGAGTGTTTTCATTACTTAAAGTAGTGTTTAATTTTAGCATGTCTTACTTTCTGGCTATAGTTTTTAATAGACTTTTCATCTATATGGCTCATTTTAACTGAAGGTTTAAAAAGTCATTTTGCTGTCTCAGAGGTATAAAATTACCATCAAATAAGCAGACATATGAAGGAAAAGAAATATAAAATGCTTTTCTGGACTTCTGAATGAATTGTTAAAAACCCTGCAAAGCAAAGCAACATTTCTCCTCTGAAATTATATTTTGCAAACATATTTTAGAAGGAAAACTTGAACTGTCAAAAGTAGTGAAATGTCTCCAGTGTTTATGGATGTAATAAGTTAATTAGCTGAAACCCCATCCAAAAAACTTGTCAGTGAAATTTATGAATCTTTTTGCTATCTGTATGGAGTTGACAGCAGGTGTTTCTTACTCACACACTCACCAAACTTTGAACAAGAGTATTTTTAACCCTTGCTTCATAATAGGCAAGTTCAGATGATCTAAATATTTCTTCATATTCTGTATACTGAGTGCCTTGAGTAATTTGAATGATATGGGATATTGACTATATATGTGTTAAGTTCCAAATCCAATAAACTTAGAGTTTTAAAGTTGACTTAGAGGGTTTGCTTCATTGCTAACATTAGCACAGATTCTTTTGTGCAAATGGACCTTTTCTTCCTTTTATCTATGTTTTTATCATTATAAATCTTATTTCTTGCATTAATATAACATCACAGGATAAGCTAGTAAAAAGTACATTGGTTTATAAAAGAAGAGACCTATTGACATTTGCTGTACCTTGTATATTTGCTCATATTTCTAGATAGCTGTTTTATTTCCTTAATTTGGCTGTAAACTTCTTGAGAGTAAGGATCATTTTTTATCATTATTTTTATTCCTCAAACTTAGCACAATAATTTTTCTGTTGCAAACCTTAAGTATACATTTATTGCTGCTTGATTTCATGAAAAACTGTTTTAACATATAGCACATACCAATGTATAGAACAAAACTAGAAAAATTTCTGTTTGACGTGTTATCAAAATCCTAGATTTTTCATCACTATTAGGTAACTTGTAGTCAGCCTCACTTGACTTTAACTTGATCATGAGTCCCACTTGCTCTTCAGAGACCTTTCTTTAGGTCTATAAAGTTCTTATTAAAATATAACTAGTTTAGTTCTTATTAAAACTTATTTAAGGACCTCCCTGACTTTGCAGCTAGACCTCTGACCTTTACAATTGAATATGGTTAATGGACTCAAATTCTGGACCCTACCCCCAGAGGATATTAGGAGGGGTGTAGTAGCTCACTAGTTTAGTACACAGTCACATTTAATGTCAGTTCTGGTCTGACCTTGGTACCTCAGTTCCTCAGGGCATGAGTTTATGGTTTGCTCTCATGGTCTTGAGTTTCTTGCCCTGAAAACCCACTTTCCCCATGACTGGTACCTGATGATCACTCCATTTTTCATACTCCATTGCATTCGCACATGTTATTCCGTCTTCTGGGATATCTTCCCACCAAGTGTGACTGGTGAAGTCCTCTTCATGTTTCAAGGTGGAATTCAGTCATCTTCTTTGAGAAACCTTCCCCAACCTACCCAGACTTCTTTGATCACCCCCTCTTTTATGTCTTCTCCTTATACCTGAGTCCACACATCTATTAGTGCACTCATCATGCCATATTATCATTATTTGTTGACTTTCTGTCTATATTGGACTTTGAGCTCATTGTAGTTCAATAAATGTTTAAAAGAGTGAATTACTTCTGTGGCTTTGTTTTGGATCATTGCCAGTCACCTGTCCTGCATCTACTTTGAGGATATTATAGATACTGGATTTAATTGAATCTACTAATGACATACTTACATACCTGTTCTTTTTTTTTTTTTTTTTTCTTCTGTTCTGGCTAATATCCTGATTTCAGTGTGCCTTTGGGCCATGCTCCAGTTTATTGATTGCTGGGATAACCACTGGCCAGCTCTATATGCTGTAAGTCTTTCTGAACTACCTCCTGTACTCTTCCCAGGCCTGGTATGTTTCCACTTGACCCTCATGGGCCTTACTCATCTTCCTAGACTCTAGGCCTTCGCAGACCTAACTTAATATATGTTGGACATATAAATAGAAACTCTAATTGCTTTTTTATTAGTTGTAATAGATTTATACTAAAAAAACTCAACCTAACACCAAATTTTTTTTCTTTATGAAAGGGATATTTAATGATTAGGACTAATTTAACAATAGGTCAAGATGGTGCCAAACATTTCATCCTTTATTAAATGGATTAGAGAAGGAGCTTAGTAGATAGCCTTTTTTTTTTTTTTCCTTCCATATGTGTTGCAATTGTCAAACCTATTAGAATTAGTTAGGATTTTGAGTCAATGATATGTGTGGTATCATTAAACCATTTCTTGCTATGGCTAGCCCATGTCCTTTATCTTAAATTTGTCAATGATTTAAAAATTAATGTTGTTCCTTTAAAAATATTCACTAGATACGTGAAAATTTACTAGTTGTAAGAAAATATTTAAAAGTCTTTTCTGAACATTTAGTTCTCATTTATTTTGAACTAGTCTTAATCACTTGCATTGTACACATGTCTCTTACTGTCATACATTATTAGAGGGTTTTTTCACTTATTTTCTATTTCAACCATTTTCAAAGTTTTCTGAATTATAATAGTTGCAGTTTCATAACTTTTGCTCCCCCATTCATTGATTGATTTGTTCTCCTCGTTTTCTCTTTCCTTTAATGTTGAAAATTTGGATATATAGAGAAGTAGATATTTAATGAACCTTTGTGCCTCCATATCCCAAAATACTTTCCCTCTCAAATTATTTTAAAGTAATTTCCAACTTCAGAAGTTCACTGACACAGTATTTGTAAATTATGGGTGGGCAAAAGAATCTCCCTTTCCATATTATCACATTATAACAGAATATGACAAGATATCCATATCTATCTATCTATCTCTATATAGATTTTTAAAATATATACTTCAGGGTAAATAGAAGCTCAAGCTTATCTCTTTTTCTCTTAGGAGAGTGTTTTTATTTCTTTTGTTCCTTTGAACTTTGTAGTTGTAAGCTGTGGGAACTGGAATTGGGTACATGTGTTTTTAAGTATTAGTCAAATTTCTTGCTAAATATTGCTTAGCAGTTTATCAGATTAGGTAGTTGGTTTCTTAAAAAGCTTTTGGCAGGGTTACAGGTGATAGGAGAAATGAAAAGTGAATTTTGATTGGGAGCAGGTGATAGGAAAGCAAATACAAAGTGTGGTTCATTTAGGGTATGTCATAGAAAGCTGGGCATCAAATTGGAGGGTGGAAAAACAATGAGCACTAATTAGATGCCTTAAGGTGGGTAGCACTTTGGGAAAAATGGAAGTTGCTGCTAGGAAAACATAGAGAAAGTAAAAATCAGGAGATGACAAGCTTTGCTATTTTAATCGTATTTTTACTTGGGCTGGCAAATGTATCCTGCCCAACTGTGCTGGGACAACACAAGCTTTCTCTCTTGGTAGTATACAAGAAATTTATGGTGATAGTTTATAGATGGAGATCTTTTCTTTTCTTTTCTCTTTCTCTGTCTGTCTCTCTCTCTCTCCCCTTTCTACTTCCTTCCCTCCCTCCCTCCCTCCCTCCCTCCCTCCCTCCCTTCCTTCCTTCCTTCCTTCCTTTCCTTCCTTCCTTCCTTCTGTCTCTCTCTTTCTTTCTTTCTGTCTCTCCCCCTCCCTCCCTCCCTCCCTTCCTTCCTTCCTTCCTTCCTTCCTTTCATCCTTCCTTCCTTCCTTCTCTTTCTTCCTTTCCTTTCCTTTCCTTCTTTTTTCTTTTCTTTTCTTTTTTCTTTGATTTTCCTTTCCTTCTTTTATTTCCCTTCCCTGCCCTGCCCTGCCCTGCCCTTCTTTGTCTCACTGTGTCACCTAGGCTTGAGTACAGTGGCACAATCATGGCTTACTCCAGCCTTGAACTCCTGGGCTGAAGCAATACTCCTGTCCCAGTCCCCCAAGTAGTTGGGACTACAAACACACACTACCACACCTGGCTACATTTTAGAATTTTTGTATAGATGGGATCCCACTATGTTGCCCAGGCTGGTCTTGAACCAGTGGGCTCAAGCGATCTACCCAGCCTCCCAAACTGTTGGGACTACAGGCATGAGCCACGACACCCAACCAAGACTCTTCTTTATAGAGTTTCTCCCCCTTCTCCCTCAACAAAAAAGAGAAAATTAGACAGCAACAACAAATGTTGTATTCAAGGTTTATTTTTCAATAGATTTAACGTCTCAATGATGGGCTAGTACTACTGTCGTATCAACCTGACGTATCAGAAGTTACTACTCACCATGCAGCTGTTGTTTCTCATAGGTCTGGAAACAGAAAACTCAGAGAGCAGTTTGGTTGTGAACACAGTTGGTTAACATGGGAGAGAAGAATCACTTTGGTTTGGCAGGAAATGACAGCAGAATTTCATTCTATATGGTGGGTTGTCCATCTGGTCTGTTCATGCTAATGAGACAGATAAATGAGAACTGTCAAAATTAGGTAGCCACTCACTCTATTTCACTAAAATATAAAATTACTCTTCTGGACTCACTTTTCAAAGGGATGAAGAAACACAGTATTTAGAGGGCAAAGCAAAAAACAAAACCTAAGCCCAGCTCTTCAACTTACTTATTAGCTGTGTGATTTTGCTCAAATCAATTGAGTTTTCTGCGATTCAGTTTTCTTGTACGTTTACTGGGGATAATAATAGCACCTACTTCATATTCTAGTGTGAAGATCTATTGAGATGGAAGATTTCAAAACACTCTGAACTAAATAAACTGTTTGAGTTACATTATAATATAACTCATAAAGAAAAGAGTTTCTCATAACCTCTGTAGGATACTGATTTTGTTTCTGGAAAGAATATAGTAATTGTTGCTGTGAATTGAGAACTAATTGAATATTAAGAAAAGGGAAGAAAAAACCTTTATTAAAAATAGAAAGTACATTTTTAACATTTTCAACAGAAGATAAAATATTACTGTCTACATTTTTAAGTTTTCTTAGCAATTTCAGCCAATTTTCTCTATCCTTCTAAAATAATATAGCAAAACATAAATCTTTGTATTCATGAATTTTTTTTTAAAGGACACATAATCTGTTTACACTTGAAGAGTTGAGGATACAGGAATATGTGGGTTTATCAGTGGGATCCTTAGTAGAATCATAAAGCTCTTAAGATGGAAAGGAATATGCAATCTTCTAATCTAACCCACTTGTGTTATAGATTAAACAAAACTAGATTTTAGCGAGAAATATAGATAGAATTTTATCTTCCAAACTAATGTAAACATGATTTAAAAAAATAAGTACATAGAATAGGCCGGGCACGGTGGCTCACACCTGTAATCCCAGCACTTTGGGAGGCCCAGGCGGGTGGATCACGAGGTCAGGAGATTGAGACCATCCTGACTAACATGGTGAAACCCCGTCTCTACTAAAAATACAAAAAATTAGCCGGGCGTGGTGGCAGGTGCCTGTAGTCCCAGCTACTCGGGAGGCTGGGGCAGGAGAATGGCGTGAACCTGGGAGGCGGAGCTTGCAGTGAGCTGAGATGGCGCCACTGCACTCCAGCCTGGGCGAGAGAGCAAGACTCCATCTCAAAAAAAAAAAAAAAAAAAGAGAGAAAAAAAAGTACATAGAATAAAATCAGAACTGGAAGCCCAAAGGTCAATTAAAAAAATTTAAAAAACAAATTGCAAGATGTTAGATTGTTTCCCATTTTTATAGTTCATACTTACTTACTATTTTCATTAATTTTGTTGATTGACAGCATTCACTATAGATAAGAGGTAGTTCATGGCAGTGGTTTAATATAAATTATTAGAGAAAATTTAAATACAGAAAGTTCAAGAAATTCATATTTCTGTGATGGAAAAAAGACTAGTATTATTTTACTTGAGCTGTGGAATGCTACAATTTAATATGTATAACACTTGTGCTTTTCATGGATACATTTTAAGAACCACTGATATAAACAAGTGACACATTAATACACTTATTTGTTCACTATTATCATGTTCATTTGGTGTTAGAATTCTGTAAATGGAGAATTAAGTCACTAGAAAATCCTTAAAATAAGCCTTCTCTATACCAGATTCAGTGAATCTCATGTATATAGGATGGATATTTATATAATTATTAAGCAGCTTGCATAAAGATATTCCACAGTCCTTTTGGTAAATTTGTACCTGTGTATAACAATCTTTTATTCTGAGGAAACCAAAATTTTCCTTGAAATGATTTATATATTAGTTGTATGTCTTCTGATTCACTAAGTTCATATGCTTTTATTTCTTTTTTTTTTTTTTTTTTTTTTGGAGACAGAGTCTGGCTTTGTCGCCCAGGCTGGAGTGCAGTGGTGCAATCTCCGCTCACAGCAAGCTCCGCCTCCTGGGTTCACGCCCTTCTCCTGCCTCAGCCTCCCAAGTAGCTGGACTTTTATTTCTTAATAGTGAATTGTAGAATTTGGAAGTTGGACATCTCTCAAGCTTCTTCTAATTTAAAATATCATAATTTATCCTAAACAATTGAAGATAAATAATTATTCCATGGTATTAAGTATAGGCAAATGACAATATCTCGTTTATTCCCTTTTCTATATTAAACATTCAATTCCAAAAATATTATAGTAACCAGCAGTTAATATATGAATTTAACTTTGGAGTTAAAAAGCACTTCACATACATATTTCATTTAATTTAAATAAATAAAGTACAAATGCTGAAGATAAGATCGATAGATGTTATATCAGTATAACTGTATTGCAAACCACCATGTTTAATTTTTGTGTTAGGATTCTATGCCTACTATACATTATTTGTGTTTAAATAGTTCTCTGTCTTATTCTTCTCTTGTTTATATTACATATTTAGGAATTTTGTGTTTATTATTTTAGAAAATGAGATTATATAGTAGTTTTGTTTCAGTGTTTTAGAATAAATGGAATTCTATAAAAAGAGTTTTCTATTTTTTTTTCTAGTGGAAAACTAGGTGATGGTGCATATGACTTCATCCCTAGGAAAATTATTAGTTTTGTAATGGGGTTTCATGAAGTTTACATCCCTTCACTTTTTTCCCTGCCTGTTTAAAAAAAAAAAAATCCAGTTTAGTTTAAATGATGTGTAGGAAAGTGTTGGGAAAACATTTTTTTTACAAATAGTGATTTAAAAACATAGTCATTAGTGTGTCTGTGTGTTTTAAATTTGTATATGAATTTCCGTGATGCCTTATCTGCTCTGCTCTTTGCTGTGTGCCATTAACCTAAATTTGGTAAAGTGTGGTGGTGGTGTATTCTTAATATTTGCTTATGATTATTTTATGAGTTCTTTGATAATATTATTCCCAGGCAGAGAAAAATAAAAAATCTTCTTTCCATATTCTTTAGTTTGAATGTCAATGCTTGAAAAATATCAAGATAGAGGTCACATGAAAATATTTTATCTTCATTTCTCACCTAAACGAGGATGGTTAAAATACACTGGGTGTGTTTAATATAAACTACTTAATGGTTATTATGTCAGTATATATCAATTAATGAAAAATTAATCAATTTTTGAAAATTAATCAATTTTTGAAAAATTAATCAATTTTTGAAAATTAATCAATTTTTGAAAAATTAATCAATTAATGAAAAATGTTTCCTTTGAGGATGCTAGTTTCATTAAAAGAAAACTTCTATGTGACCTCAGAAAATTAATACTTGTATTCAGATTCTCAAATGAGAGTTGATAAATAATATTTATTTAGGTGACATTTGGAGCAAACTGTCACTTTAAAAAATAAACTTCTACTAATGACATTATGACAACATTCACATTGGGGGAACTCAAATATAGGATAAGATATATATTTTTTCTACTGAGTATAACTTAAAAGTACTTTGAATTTGTATTTATTTCTTGGTTCATTTTAAATATTATGGCGAAAACCACAGTTACTTTGGCATCAACCTAGTATTTCAGCTGATACCCTAATTTTAAGTATTGCAATGGCCAATTTGCTAATGAACATAAACACATACAGCATGTGCCAATAGATTGTTTCTCTAAAGCAGGCATTAGCTTTTAGAAAACTTCCCAGTGAGATTTACTATTTCATATTTAATGTTAATAAATGGGAATGGGACATGTGTTGAAATAATGATAAGGCCATATTAAGTCAGCAGAACAGAACAAAACTTTAACTGAACGAAATAAGGTAGTATAGACTTCAGCATTTCTCTTTTGTTAAGACTGTCTCAGTATCTGTATAGTGTATAGCTAAGGAACAGTTTGAAAGCCACTTTGGAATTGTCTTCTAGAAAAGTACACACATAGTTGAAATCTGAAATAACTGGAAGTTAGTTTTAAGAAAACAAACCGCCTTTTCAGGATCCATGCTTGCCTGTCTAGCCTGAATAATTTAGGCTTACATTCAATAACCATTTAAATACAATTGTAATAAATTCATCATCATATTAATAAGATTTGATGAATCAAATTTTTATAGAATGTTTAAGAGAAGGTTTTTTCCTAAATGAGATAATTGCAGAAAATTTGGCATACTATTACTCTAGCAAAACTTGGCAAAGACCAAAGTACAGAACAGAATCTAGATTCTTAGTGAAATTTGAATCACAGCTTCTACGTAGTAATGCAGTGTCAGTCTTCTAAAAAATATGTATGTAAGCATAATCCATTGATTGGATTTAAGAGTTTTGTTAGGCTTTTGTTATTCTAACTAATGTTCCATCTGGATTTTAATATTTGACATAAATATGTACAGTCATGTGCATGCCTGATAACTTTTCAATGATAGACCACATATACAACATATACAGCGGTGATGCCATAATATTATAAATAGGGTATTTTTAAGGTACACTTTCTGTGTATATATAGATACCATTGGGTTACAATTGCCTACGTATTCAGTACAGTAACATGCTGTGCAGGTTTGTAGCTTAGGAACAACAGGCAATATATACCATACAGCCTAGGTATGAAGTAGGCTATCCTATCTAGATTTGTGATGTACACTTGATAGTGTTCACAGCTAAGGACACATTTCTCAGAACACATTCCTGTAGTTAGGTGATAGTTGATTTTATGTAATAGTTATAAACATGTCAGAATAATATATTTTCCTTGACTTAGTTTTATACGGGGTTAAAAAGTAAAGGGCAAAATACTGCTACTCTGTTCATGCTTTTAGTTAGAGATGGATGTGTCTCTTCAAAGTTTTTTCTTTTCACTCTTTTTCATTTGTATGATATTTAAATCAATGCTCTGGATATTTGCAACAAAATAATGAATATTGTCACTTTTCTCAGTTTGAGAGGATAGTAAAATACATTCAAGGGACCAGGGAAATGTGATTATAGGAGCTGGGTCAAATAGATACAAGTTTCTGGATCCCAGGGATTGTGAAACTGAAATTTATCTTTTTCTACTTCTGGATTTTGCTTTAGAGATAATTCTTCACATCATTCTGAATTTTTAAAATTTAGGTTATTTAGGGATGTGGAGGTTGCAGTGAGCCAAGATCGCGCCACTGCACTCCAGCCCAGGTGACAGAGCAAGACTCCATCTCAAAACAAAAAAAACAAAAATTACGTTATTTATAAGTTTTTATGGACTTCTGATTCGTTAGAAGTTAACATGGCTTTCACTTCCCTGATTTTCATTTTATGTATTTAATATATGCTTTACATTTTGGAAAGGTGAAGTGTACATTGATTTTTCTGTTGTTTTTCTTGTAGTGTTACATCTTTCAAAGGTGTAACATGCTATCAAGCATTTGAATAACTGTCATACTCTAAAACATTTTTATATTTATGAAACATAGATCATGTCAATAATGGATTACTATCATTTGTTTAATATTTTCCTGGCAGTGTTTTCTGTTTAATTTTTATATACTTCTTCTGTAGTAAATATGGAGTTAGTTTATTTCTGGTTACTTATTGGGAAACTGAGACACTAACATTCACCTCCACTCTTACTCACTGAACTCCATCACTAACCAGCAGTGGAATCTAGGAGTCTTACTTCTAGTTCAGTGATTGGTTTATTTTATCTCAGTTCCTAGTACCAGATTAACTATATTAGGTCCTTGTATTAACTTTTATTTGTGATGTTTTTCAAGGAGTGGAAAAACAGTCTTCATTTTCCACTTCCCCCAAATCACGAAGAATATGGACTTATGACATATTAAGTAGACCTTAAGGTTTTTAAGTAAAATATTTACATCTATTCCTGTAAACCTTCTGCCTTCTTGCATCCAAGACAATACTGTACTTGTACTGGATAAGTATTCTGTCTGAATATTTACTGAATTTATGCATTATTAAATGAATGAAAAAAGGAAACATTGATTGACCGTCATTTGAGAGTATTGAAGAAGCTTAAGCAGAATAAAATTTATGAAACAGCATAAATTCAGTCTCTAACTGAATGGGTTTCAGTGCCTTAGATTTCATGTTCATGTGTCATTTTCGTTGAATTTTTATTTCTTCTTCTAGGCCATACTTAATTTTTATTGAGTTGCTGTGTTTAACAGTTTTCAGCAAAAGCTTAAAATAAAAACACTAGAAAAATATAAAGTTTAATGTACCTAATATGCAAGGCTTGATAAGGTGCCCTATAAATGGGGAAACATAAAAATATGGTCCTTTCTCTTAACAGACTTAATTTCAAGAGTGCTGAAATTCACTAAGGCTTATAAAAGTTTGTCACTAAAGTCAGTATGTAGAAAGGTATCTTTGCCTTGTCTATCTTTGAATGAGCTTCTTGGTGACATTATTCCACTACAGGGATAAGTTCAATACCCAGTGAGCAATAATGATAATAAAATCTGCAGATTGTAGACTGTCTACTGCATTATTCCTTACTATTGTATAACACTGTGTATTTTCAGTGAGTTTTACTCAATATATTTGCTACTGACAAAGTGAGTTTTTAAAGAAAAGAATTAGCTGACTAGTAACATTTAGGGAGATCATCAGTTGAAACCGAAAAAAAAAAAGGAAAGGAATCTGAAAACTAATCTTTTTTTTGACCAATTAGTGACAGAAATTTCTGAGTTACTCCTTTCTTATATTTCATCGTTAGCTGATTTGATTGGGAAAAGAAAAGAGATTTTAATTTTACTCCTGTCATGCTGGGCGAGAATTCACTGTTTCAAAACAGAACTGACAAGTGAATTTCATTAAGACTGATAATATGGCAACATAGTGAAAGCTAGCAACTATTATCAGCATGTAGAAATTTTAACCAAGCTATTATTTTTGACCAATGTTCTATTACTTGTCATAGCGATCTTGTATCTAATGATGGTGAATATAATGGGTTGAAGAGGTTTCATTTTAGGTTTTCATTCAAAAATTGTGTGTGTGTGTGTGTGTTTCATTTTAATATTTTTAGGTTTTGCTTGCATTGTAGGGCTACGTTCATAGTGAAAAAAGACAATTATATAATTTTGTTTATATTTGTCGTGGAAACAGCCTAGGAAGTATTAGTGAGAACTACCAGTTGATACTGACGTGTATTTTCAACAGTAAATATTCTGCTTTCTGATAAAGGGATATATGGTAGGGCTACAAGTCCTTAGTTCAGGAATTTAAGTGAATTGCTGTGAGCCTTTCTTCTTCCCAGTTTTGTGCCTTTATACTTCTCCTTCCACGCAGACCGATACTTGTAGTGGGATTGTGATCTCTTCTTGTCTCCACCTAATATAAACAGAATATGAAGTTAGGACTATGGCTTGATTGTTACTGTATCTTTAGTGCTTAGCAGTGTGTCCGGTACAAAAGTCTTACCCCATAAATATTTGTTGAGTGAAGGAATGAACACTCACATTTTATCACCTTGAAACCGGGCATAAAAGCCCAGTTTTTAAACTCACTCGTTACATTGAATTTCTTTTCTCTGCAGATTCTTTGCATTTTTCTATTTATTTTGTTGCATTTCACTTGTTTGCATATTACTTAGTAAATGAGCTTGTGTTTTTAAATGTTGTATATTTTTATTCCGTAATGTTCAGATATCAGTTACTAATAAATATTTGTTTGTATCGTATCTAATAAAATATAAATGGCCCCATTAATGGAAAAAGACTTTGAATTCCCATATTTGTAGAAGCATTTTCCCCCAACTTGGTTTCTTTTATAGCCAGTGATATACATTATGAGGGTATTTGGCTGGTTCAGACACACAGTATTATTCAACATTGTGATGTGGTCCTGATCCTCAGCTTCCTTTTGTATAAAATGAACCTAATACTTATTGGAAAGATTTGTTTGGTAATTAAATGGCTAATGTTGAAGGACGCCCAACGAAATGCACCTTCACTAAACGTTAGTACTTTTCCCTCTCTGTTCATTTGTTCCTTCCATTGCTACCAATTTCACAAAACTAGCCCACAGAATAATAAATTCCTGTGGCCCCATTGGCCCTGGACTTTAACCTTTAAGGGCCTTAAACCTTTCTTTTCCAGCAGTATTATTTTGAGAGACCTGGACACCATCGTTGACTGTCCCGTCTCTTCCTTTTAGTTTCTCTCAAACACTGTATTTTACACTGAGACCGTGCTCCCATGAGGCATTCTGTACTGTCCTTGTCTGAGAATTGCTTACCTTGTTAGGTTTGCCTGTATCCCCAACCAGACTATAAGTCTGTCTTGTCTAGTCCTATGGATCCAATACTTAGCAGTGTCTAGTGTGTATACTGTACTCTATAAATTGGTATTTGATAAATTGATTTGCTTATTTGTTTTTCTGTTATTATGGGAAAGTGATGATGGGAAGAGGGTATCCTGAAAATCAGTGAATTCCCTGATCCTGGAATACAATCCAGTGACTTCCCAAGTCCACACTCTTTATATATTAGATGTAAGTAGTAACAGGAGTTTTAATATGTAAAGGAAGAAGCTAAGTTTTCTATCTGTAAAAGCTATTCTTCAGGATTCTATTCCTTAATTTAATTTTGTTATGTAGTTAAAGATAATACCATTTAAAACTTACTTGATCTCTTTCTTAATAATGGACGTCTCTTTCCCATAACTAAGCATAGTTAAAATATGTCCTGTGTTTTCCATATTATTTGAAAAACTATCAGGATTTTACTGTATTCATATGAACCTTGTAAATTGATAATTCTTGTGTCAGCTGGAAGTTTAAAACTTCCTGAGTTTGAGGAAGTTAGTTCAAATTTCTGAAAGGTATTTTTTTTTCCTCTGAGTATAAAAGTCAAACCAGACATTTGAATATAAATTTAATCTCAAAATGCATGAAAATAATGGAGTATGCTAGGTGTTTATTGTTAAAAATATTGCACAATTAAAGGCAGGCTACCTTGCCACTAGGTAAATTAGTCATGCAATAGGTTTAATCTACTTAGAAATAGCACTATGAGGAAGAAAATAAAATTAATTCAACTGATAGTGTTAGATCATGGAAAGAAAAGACAAAAACAGCTTACTCTTGCCAAAAACACATTGCTAACTTTGTTCAGGTTGCAGCTTTTGTGTTTCATTTAGGTTTCAGCTTGTCCCAGGAGGTGTTTCTATACTGTGAAGGTGTTAGGCAGTGTAGTAATGGAACAGAAGATAAAATGGAAGGCACATAAAACGTCTTATCATTTGGACCTTCCTGGAGAAACATAGCTTGAATTTCTGAGTGGTCAGCTTGACATTTTAAAGCAGTGAGAAGTTGTGTCATTATTTCTAGAATACTACAGTAGTTAGAGGAAAAAGATTTAAAGTTCATTGCGGTAATTGCTGACAGCTTCCATGGAATGAGAGGTGCTTTTAGTAAGCATGTGCTGCCTTGAACAAAGGCAACCTGCTAGGAATGTGAAAGAAGACAGTGGGCTTTGGAAGATGAGAGTGACAAAAAGGTAGATTCGGGCATTCTTGTGCTCCTGGAATAATTGCATTCATTTTAAAGGTGGAAGAAGATTAAAATAACTTTTAATGGTTATTCATATGTTTATAGCCTTTGAGAAAAGAAAGACTTTAGGCATCTAAAACTAATACCTTACATAATTTCAGTAACAAAGAGTACAAAACCTGGTGGCTAGCTTGTCACAGGGATCAAGGTAGCTGGTATCACTAGGCTTGGCACAATCCATGTGAAGTGCTGAGGTGATCCCTACTGTAACAGCATTCCCCTCCCTGGAAACCTGCAATTTGCCTCTTAGTCCCAGATGGGGAGGAAACTCCCAAACAGCCGCAAGCCATACATAATGGCAGGGTTCACATCCTGACGGGGACAAAGTAGAAAAAAAGAGAAATTCAGAAGAGTCTTCATAACATTATTTGAGTCAAGGACTTTATGCTTTTTGTGAAGGTCGTAGCACTTCTTTTTTCTTTTTAAAGTTTTGAGTATGTTGTGTGTGTGTGTGTGTTTTCTCCCTCCTGGATGCTAGCCAACATTCAACTGAAGGAAGCACATGGGGATGGCACATTTATCACATTGCACTATCTTCTGCTTAAGTAGCTAACATTTATTGCTTAATAAAGAACATCCTGCTCACATACCAACTAGGTTTCCAGTATATTACTATGCATATGTGTAAATGTACATTCACATTTAAACATGCTTTTTACCTGTGACCCTCAGAAACACCTGAACACATAGAATTAGGCATGCCCAGAGGTTTCAAATATATGATCTAAAAGGTAGATCTTTACCCCAGATTTTGTATAAATAAATTTATACTATTACTTATAATAGTGACCAATAACTATTACCAATTACACAAATTGTTATTTATGTAAAACTTAAAGAACAGTCTGGTTGTATTCTGTAATCATAGATAGATACCATAGATTGAAGGGACCTTAAGGTCCTTAACCTCCTGCAGGTGGGCTCTTAAGCATTTTACCTGCACAAATCGGTAGCATTACCTTTATTTCACAGAAAAGGAAGCTAAGCCTCTTAGAAGGTAACTTGTACAATTCCAGGTGACATAGATGTGATCTTCAGTGCTAAATCACCAGTTAATAAAAGAAATAAAACCCAGTTTGTATAAATTTTGATCTACTTACCTGACCAGAAAGCATCAGGTATTCTAAAAGAAGAAGTATTTTTTAAATGGATAAGGAACTCTCTTACATCTGATTAATGTAATATCATACATACACAAGTATTAAAGCCATTTATATGCCCTTTAACTAAACCTTATATGTCTGTCTACTTTGCTTTCTATGGTGCATAGTCATCACTTTAATATGTTTCACATACTTTAGTTATGAGCTTTAGAAAGCTGTTTAAATGGTGATTTGGAAATGGAGACAGATAACTCATTGAATAATCAAGACTTCAGTTCACAAATACAAGGATGGCATGCTTAAAGTAACTACTTACAATGAGAAGTTATCTTTTTGAATTAGTGGTCTTATGAGAATATTTCTTGATTATTTATGCTCTATATTTTGCACTGAGGTTTTATAGTAGCTGAATATACTGGCATGGTGGTGTGGGGCTTATGAATCCTTGTACTGCTCATTAAATATTTTACAGTGCACAGTTGCCTATATATATATAAAGACAGACACATATATCTATATGCATACCTTTCACTAGTGCCATAAAAGCAGGGTGTCTTGTTCACTACTGCCTCATGGTGCCTGGTACAGAGCAGGTGCTCAGTGAGTAATTTTGAATGATTTCTTAAGAGTTCTTCATACCTGGTTGTCCTATTAATAAGTTAACAGCATTTGTCTTTTGAAATTACTGCCATTCAAGCATTAATTCTCTTGTACTTTACTCAATTTTAAATGCTCTCTGGTTTTAGAATATGTTCTATTGTATATTATCCATTGAGTGTATCCATTCCGGAAAAAATGGTGTCATTCACAACCAACATGTACTTTTTCCTCTTTTCATGCTTGCCCCTATCTTGAGTGCCATCTAGTTCTTCTTTTATATGTCACATCCAACTTATTAGTACTATTTTACATGCCATTTCCTTCATAAAGCCTTCTGCATCTTCCCTGTACTTCCATGTAGTAAACATAACCCCAGATTTATGTTTGTTTGATGTTGATACTTATGAAATGCTTTCACATGGATATATTAATAAGAAGTAAGTAGTTCCAAGTGTATTATTTATACAATTTTATTTAATACTCAGGACAACCCTAGGAGGCAGCTGTTGTCATTATTTTGATTGTATAGATGAGAAAATTGAAACTTAGGTTTCCTAAGGTCATGTGACTTATAAATGAATGAACCTGGCCTTAAACTCCAGGGTGCTGGACCTAGAGCCCTTGCTCCTTAACCACAGGGCTATGTTGCTTGCTTTAAGTGATTGCATGCTTTTCCAGTCTTCACAGTTTTAATGTAGAGGATATTATCTTCACTTTATACAGCAGGAAGCAGGGAGCTAGCAAGTGGCTTCCTAACATTTATATATGTAAGCATTTAAACATAGATGTTATAATCTGGTATTTCCATGATTTAAATACTTCGTAGGATGCTTTGTAAATGTTTTTGCCTTTAATTATATGCATTCTGTAATCCTACTTAAAATGTTCATTCATTAGGAGTAGGAAACTAGGTATGAGCATTATAAAGAACAACAACAACAACAACAAAAAAAAAACTGCTGCTGCTACATTGTGGAAAATAAGTATCTGGCACTGATCTGTCAAAAATTGCTTTAATTCCCCTTAATCACCACAAGTTTTCTCTTTCTCACTACTTGATAGATCTTACTGGTTATTAATTTCTAACTGACCAATCCTGCATCTCAGGGCCAAATGCAGACTCTGTTTATTTGACTCAGACCAGTAGTACAGTGTTTATGGAAGAACAGCAGGGAAAGAACTTTTGTAGCCTTGATCTCAATGTGTATGACCCAAAGATGTTTGAACCTGGGGTGTGGAAAGCTGTCGGGTTCCCCTGTTGCTTCACTTCAGAGACCCAGTAAAGCTGCTGAAGTGTGTTGCACTGCTTTGGCTCCTCCCTCTGTTGCCGTTGCCCAGTGATAGAAACCCTGCTCCCTTCCTTATCTCTTTCTGTTGAGCCGCCAGCAGCCTTGCCTTCTGACCTCGTTTAAGCGTCCTTAGTGACCTCTGGGAATCCTTGTGGGTCCCTTTGGGAACATACCCACTCAGTTGGATTTTACAGTAATGATTTTACTTCTTACAGAAGTTAGGTTAAGAATTTTGTACTGCTCTTATTAAAAAGATAATTTCATAATGTAATTTGCTTCACAAGCCTCCTACAGTTATGTTAAGCAGATGGTTGCCAAACACCAGTTCAAAGTAGATTGCTCTTATATGAAATAAAATCCACGCTCAGGAAATTTGGCAGTGTAAGCTGATCTTCTTCCAAAACAGGCTTACTCAGACAACTTTCTCTTTACTTCAAACTGGCAATCTACTACACCTGTATTCCACTGTGGAGTAAAAAACATATTGGATTGTATACACTGATTCAAAGGTATCATTCTTTAACATATTGACATCTGTTTTTCTTCTTTATTGTTACTAGCTACTTTGCTTTTGGCGTCATGGGGAAATAGCAAGAATTTGGTCATCAGTTCTGAGTTCCAGTCACAGCTCTGACTCTGAATATTTGTATGAATTGAATATGTTACTTCACTGATTTTGAGCTTCAATTTCCTCATTTGTAAAATGAGGATAAAATTACATACTTCATAGGGTGGCTATTTTGATTAATTCAGTTGATATATATAATGCACCTAAATTCTTTCCTGTCATTAATGGTTCTTTAATTAATGTTATGTTGATATTGATGATTTGTGTTTAAAACCTAAATCTGTATTGTTATATTTATTCATCATGTGTGTTTGATTTATGTGAGGTCTTCGTAATTTAAAAAGAGAAATATACGTAAATCAGCAGCACTGGTTCAACAACTACATATTGGGTGCTTTGTATATGTAAGGATAGAATGATTTTACAACTATGAATAAAGGCAGTATTTCCTCTCAAGGACCTTACACTATAGGCAGTGTAGAGGTAAGGCAAATGTTCTGATGAAATCACTGTAATGTAAAGTGAAGTAAGTTTCATAGGAGAAGAACTTTTTGCTCAGAAAACACTCATGAAAAAAGGTAGCAGATAAGTGATACTTTAATGATGTGCTAATTTTTATAGAAATAGGGGAAGTATCCCAGAAAATGAAAGCAGGTGCTTGGGAAAAAAACAAAAAAAACCCAGTAAGCAGAGATGTATAAATGTGTTTCTGGAAAACTGAGGACAGTGGTTTGACTGGAAAAGGTATGAGTAACTAAAAGACTCATAGGACATATGGCTGAAGGATATGATGGGACTACACTTTGGATGTTCTTAAATTCTACACCAATACCTTTGTATTTAATGTGTAGGCAGTAGGCAGTTCTTGAAGACATTTGGAAGAGTAATATGAACTCTGCAATAGGAAGATTAATCTAACAATTGAATATAGATGAATTGGGGGAGAAGAGTGTGGCAAAAGTTTGAAGGAAAGAGACCAGTTAGAAAGTTTTTGATATTGTTCCAGGTGAGAGGTCATGGGGATCTTAAAGTAGTTGTATTGCCCAAGAAGATGCAAAAACAGTTGGATGTGCAAGACACAGAAGATATTGAACCTTTAGGACTTGGCAAATGAAACCATTCATCGAAAGGATGGATAAAGGGATAGACTGCTGTTTGGCTGAGGCGTTTCTATTTAAAGTAGGTTTATTTTCTCTGCGTTGTATAGTTCTCATGAACTAGTTGTCTGCCAAAAAATAGAAACTCCATCTGTGGGTCACAATGGTGCTACTGTGCTAGCTAATAAAGGTGTGTATTTTGATGATGTGCATGCTATGCAAGGTTTCATGCATTGTGGAGGATCGTCAGGAAGTTAGATATTTTTCCCTCCATTCTTTTACATTTTTTTTTTCCATGAAAGTAGGGAGGAAACTTTTTGGTCTTTATTTTGTTGCCAAGATCTGTTTAAATGTAAATAAAATGCTACATTACCAACTCACAGGTGTGATTTATCTTTATATCAATAATTGACACAAGATTGTCAAAACATGACCACAAAGGAAATCCTGAAATGCTATCCCTCATAAACTATTGGTTTAGAGATTAAAATTGATAATATTGACTTACTGCTCAAATTGCTGCCTTGACCTACCACCGATAAGTCATAGCAGGACAAGGAGGATAGAAATTAATGTTAAAAAATAGAGAGGAGGAGGAAAAGATTGAATATTGACAGATTCTTCAGCAACTAGGTGTACTGCATGGACATACCCTTGACAACACCAAAGCAAATTTTAAAATTATGAGGTAGTTGTTTCGAGTGAGACATGCATCCCAGTTTTGATAGAAAGTCATAATTCAATAGTTTGGTTTATGGAAACTTAACATTTCTTTATCTGACCATTCTGGACTTAAGTTTCTGGTATCCTCTTCAACTGGTGGACATAGTTTTACAGCTACCGTAAGAACTGTTTGCCTATGACTGATTTTTGTCCTAAGTGTAATACTAATGTAAGTTACTTGTTTCATTGGAGAGCCAGTATCATGTCATAGAAGGATGGATAGGCTACAAGTCAAAAGATCTTGAGTTGATATCAAGTTCACATTTACTAACTTGTATCCTTTCAACAGCCACTTAACAACCATGCTTCAGTGTTTATCTGTGGCTATCCTTCCTATGATGCAGTCATTTTGAGTATCAAAAAAGAATATGTCAGTATTTTATAAATCATAAAAACTGTCTTATTTTTCTATTATTATTATCACTATTATTACTACTATCATTAAAAGGATTCTAAATCTGTAGTCTACCAGAGATTATTTTATCTAGCCTGCTGTTTTCAGGAACATCAAGTGTTATTTCCCCCCACATTTTAGATGGTACTAGTGGCTGAGTCAGGATAAACAAATTTCCCAAGGTCCCATAACAAGTTAAATGGCAGAAGAGGTGGTAGAGACCCTGGTTTTTTGCCTTCAGGTGCAGAGTAACTTTACTACACTATTGTTGGAATAATAACAGTATTTCAGAAATCAGTACTGTCTTGATCTAGAGTAACTCCAGTGGGTTTAAGAAATACATAATATAGCTATATTGAACAGAGAAGAAAGAGGATGGAGAGAAAAGTGAGGTGATGTGATATACAGATTTAGAATGCTACCCAGAAGTGGCTCAGCGGCAGCTCAGTGACACCAGTGTCTGGACATGTCCAACCATTTATAAAACAAATTCTTTAAGGATGTTGTGAATAAACTGTTTTTCAAGACTCATCCACTTATTTATCCACAGTCAAAAGGAACAAATCCATTGCGTGAAATTTTGCTAAGGAGATTAAAAAATGGTTGCATATACCTTTGTTGTGATTTTACTTTAATTGTTTAGACGTTGGTAAATTCTTAGTAAATAATTAGGCTTTACATCACAGTTTTGAAGGCACTTTGTTTTCCTAACACATTATTTAAACAGCTGTTGGGATATTAACATGGGTTTAATCATGTTTGGTGTTTCTGTTTAGAAAGTTTAAATGAGAGAGAGTTATATTAGTGTAGAAGCAACTTAAATAAATTATTAGATAGCCATATTGGTTCAATTAGTGTATATAACACCATTTCAAGTGTCTGGCATAGACTGGGAAATGTTCATGCTTATAAGTTATAAAATCCCTTAAGTGCCCACTTGAATTGCCAGGGAACAGAAACCAAGCATATAAAAAGTCCACTTACACATCACACCTGAAATACACTTTTTTTCATTTGGTAAATAAGAATGGTATTTTACTATCTTCTGTTCCACACTATGAAAAAAAATATTTCTTTAATTCCCATAATATTTACTTCCTTGAAAAATTAAAAATTAATATTAAAATATACACTTTGGCAACTAAACAAAAGTAAGTCACCAATTTCATAGAAATTAAACTAGAAAGCTTATTTTATACTCTATAAGATCAATAAACATGTCACTTTAAATAGAGAAAATAAATCATAATCCCTCTGCATTATTTTCCTGGTTAGGAAACTTGACTAACTTGTTTGTAGATTAGTAGAATCAGGTCATATTAATAATAAAGTTTTAACTTGTAGAAAGTTTAATATGTATATTTAAAAATATCTTAAATTAATATTTTCAGTTCTCATTACTATGTATGGTGTTTCTAGAACTTGACATTTAAAAATTATAGCAGTTTGTGAAAATAAAATTCTAATGATGAGGGTAGAATTTATTATCTTAATTTGAAAATTTAAAATTAATATATTTATCATTCATATAAAGTGATCTTTTTCTTAAAAATTTTAAAAATTGAGAATTCATATTATTGAAGAAATAAATTTCCAGACTGCAAAATCATATGTTGTCTTGCACAAATGGGTGACTTTGTGAAGTTATAGCATAAAAAGTAGTAAAGTAAAATGTCCAAGTTTTAAAGAAGTGCCTTTTTACATTTATATATTGTTCAGTTCAATAAATTTATTATGTAACCAAATTACATATGTTAGTAAAATATTTCCTGTATTCTTACTCATGAACTCTTTTATGGCCATTTTTGGAGTACATACTCTTCTGTTAATATGGGTTTCTTATTTAAGTTAATAGTATTTTTTTTGCTTTAGGCTTTAAACGTTTACTATTATTATTGACAAAGTATTAGGCAAGTAGTAGATAATAAATATTTACTGGTTTAATGATTTTTAAGGAGAATTCAGTGCTGTCTTTGTTCCTTATTGGCTAAGGTAGATGAGTTCTATGAATGAATGTAAGGTCTACAAATGTATGTAATGAGTGTTGTGCATTTTATTATCCTTTTCATTCTTATGTGAGTAAAATTTGAGTTTTGATTTTTTTTTTTACTTTTTCTTTTTTTTAAAAAAATTTTATTATTACACTTTAAGTTTTAGAGTACATGTGCACAATGTGCAAGTTTGCTACATATGTATACATGTGCCCATGTTGGTGTGCTGCACCGGTTAACTCGTCATTTAACATTGGGTATATCTCCTAATGCTATCCCTCCCCCCTCCCCCTACCCCACAACAGTCCCCGGAGTGTGATGTTCCCCTTCCTGTGTCCATGTGTTCTCATTGTTCAATTCCCACCTATGAGTGAGAACATGCGGTGTTTGGTTTTTTGTCCTTGCGATAGTTTGCTGAGAATGATGGTTTCCAGTTTCATCCATGTCCCTACAAAGGACATGAACTCATCATTTTTTATGGCTGCATAGTATTCCATGGTGTATATGTGCCACATTTTCTTAATCCAGTCTATTGTTGTTGGCCATTTGGGTTGGTTCCAAGTCTTTGCTAGTGTGAATAGTGCCGCAATAAACATACATGTGCATGTGTCTTTATAGCAGCATGATTTATAATCCTTTGGGTATATACCCAGTAATGGGATGGCTGGGTCAAATGGTATTTCTAGTTCTAGATCCCTGAGGAATCGCCACACCGACTTCCACAATGGTTGAACTAGTTTACTGTCCCACCAACAGTGTAAAAGTGTTCCTATTTCTCCACATCCTCTCCAGCACCTGTTGCTTCCTGACTTTTTAATGATCGCCATTCTAACTGGTGTGAGATGGTATCTCATTGTGGTTTTGATTTGCATTTCTCTGATGGCCAGTGATGATGAGTATTTTTTCATGTGTTTTTTGGCTGCATAAATGTCTTCTTTTGAGAAGTGTCTGTTCATATCCTTTGCCCACTTTTTGATGGGGTTGTTTGTTTCTTATGAATTTGTTGGAGTTCATTGTAGATTCTGGATATTAGCCCTTTGTCAGATGAGTAGGGTGCAAAAATTTTCTCCCATTTTGTAGGTTGCTTGTTCACTCTGATGGTAGTTTCTTTTGCTGTGCAGAAGCTCTTTAGTTTAATTAGATCCCATTTGTCAATTTTGGCTTTTGTTGCCATTGCTTTTGGTGTTTTAGACATGAAGTCCTTGCCCATGCCTGTGTCCTGAATGGTATTGCCTAAATGTCCATTATGACATTGATTGGATTAAATTAATTTGTTTTTAATAGATTCATAAAATAACATGATTTTGCTCCATTTGGTTTTAGATTGTACCTTTTTTTTCACAATGATCTATACCTGTTTACCTGTGTAAAGGCTTTTATTCAGTTGTCCTTTTATTATCATATTAGTGAATTAAAAGCAAGTCTAGTGTAACTGTCTGTTCACTATTATGTATCTGGAAGCAATGACTATTGTGAAGCCTTTGATTGTAGAGAGCCTGGAATGGTTACTGAAGAAACTTTTATCATTGAAAATCGTTTGGCTTGATAGTCATTTTAAAAAAGAGTGTGTGTGCAAGTGTCTTTACTTCTTGTCATTTGTAAATGGAATTGCTTAAACAAGGTGTTTTTATGGCATGAAGATTACATTCTAGTGTTTATAAATAGTATTTTGAAAGCATAAAGAAGAAGAGGGGAAAAGCTTGAATTCATGAGAATGTTTATATCCTGAAGCTTTTTTTTTTTGGAAAAATATGTGACACTTTTTATCCTGAAATATATTCAAAGCTTTTTCTACATAAACTTGACCATAACAGTTTTTTTCTATTAACTTATTCTTTCCTTGTGTTCACAAACCTGAGTCTACTAAAATGTGGATATAACAATTAGTTATAAATATAAATGCTAAATAGAAGTGCCATTACAACTAAAGTATAAGAAACATCTTTATCATCAAAACTAAAATCTTATTTCATATCCCCTTTTCATTGCTAACAGTTCGTTCTGGCAAAATCCTTTTTAAATTAAGCCATTATTGCTTATTAGCATATGATAACATGTGTACATTTCCACAAATATGCCCAAGTTTTACATTCTTTATTTCATATCAGAGAAACAAGCTTGAAAAATAACTCTTGGTATTGAGAATTGTAACAGTGAGATTTCATTTTACTCAAATGAACAAGTTTTCATCTTTATAGCCCATTTATGAGGATGTCTTTGTGTTATAAAATTGTAAAATAAATTTCATATAAATCTAATTTCAAATATTTGAAAACTAAAGCACTCTGAATATTATTGTACAGTGGTTAATAGTTGTAATTCAATAGTTGTAGCATCATATAGTATAGCTACAAATATAACAAAAGTCATATATATATGTTATAATTTAGAGTACACTTAAGTTTACCACTTACATTTAATCATTAATAAGTTAAAATATTAGGTGTTCTACATTAATTGCAAACATCTTAAATAGTGAAAATAAACCATGGGAGAGTTTCTATGAGTGGAGAAAACTTTTCTATTTAATAGTTAAGATTCAAAGAATAATTGCTTTTTATTCTAGAATTTCAACCTAATTGTAGTGAGATGGGTTAAAGATTAGTTACACTGGGATTTTGTTTGTATATACGTACCACGTAAATGCAAAATTTAATGTATGACATGCGTATATTAAAATCTGTTGCACTTTATTCACTATATCAGTACAGCAAAATTGTATACATTCATATGTTCTAAACATATTTCTTTATAGTATTGTTAGAGAATAGATTACTACAGCTTTACTATTTCTTGTCTATTTAGGTTTTAGCAAAATATACATTTTTTCTGTATTTATTTGAAGTATATTCTATAGATAAAAAGTTCTAACTATATTTGTAATATCTCACACTTTTAAAAATCACATTTTTATCTGTTTCAGGTTATGTTTTAATTTCCCAATTAAATTTAGTAGTGTAATATCAGTCATATTCTTCATAATTCTGAGCTATTTTGAAATTTAATAGACTCATAGTTTCAGGTTCTAAAACTACACTTTCAGTTATGTATTTCTTCATTCCTGAAATGGAATTCTGATAAACTTTACGCACACTAAGTGGTATAAAGTCATGCTGTATAAAGTTACAGTTTTCAGTGATTTTCTTTCTTCTTAATTTTAATTTTAAATGATAATTATGAATGGAATATAGCACTATATGGGATAACCAATAGCATTTTGCATTGATTTTAAAGTCTCCCTTACCAGAAAAAATATCATGGAATAATTACTTAGATTATGGAAAAACCTATTGATGCAACATATAGAATCCAGGAGCCATAACTGAAGACTTTAAAAATTCAACATGTGAAATTAGCATATATGTCAAAAAAAATGCCCTTGAGTAAAGAGATAAACCAAAATGTTTGCAAAACAAATCATAAACACCGGGCTAGGTTCCTTAGTATATAAAGAGCATTTAAATTCAGTGAGAAAAGACTGACAACCTAATAGAAAAATGGGCAGACAACTTTGATAAACAATTCTGAGAAAAAATAAAGAACATTTCAACATAGAAAAAGATGTCTAACTTCACTCATAATTTTAAAATGCTTTTTGAAAACCATAATAAAATACCAGTTTTAATCTGTCCGATTGGCAGAACTATGTAGTATTGTAACGTAATGTCTGTAATAGCAAGAAACAAGAAATAATTTCGAATTTCCAATGATGAACTGGATGAACAAATTACACTACATTTATAAAATGGATTCAGACTGTTTGGAATTTGAAAATTATGATACTGGTTACTTTTGAGATAGGGCCTGAAAGATAGTGAGCTTGGTTACAAAAGAACTTAATATTTAATTTTTATTCTTTACGTTTTTTGTTTTTTCTGTGCCATGTTTATGGGTTCTTTAAACGTACAAAGCAAGTTTAAAGCAATAAAACTCTTAAGTTAGTAAAACATCTCACTGAATACTACTTGAACATCTCCTATATATACCACAACATTCTTGAGCATGCTGGCAATATAAAGGTGGATAAAATACTGTCCCAACTCTTTTTAAAAACCAGTAAGGCAGTACCAATTTGTAAATAGGGTAAAACTCAATATAGTTGGTACTCTGTTAGAAATGGGTCCAGGAAGGATGCATATCACTTTGTAGATCTCAGAGTAGTTTATGTACTATAGGTTGATTGATCTTCACAAAAACCTTATGAAATAGAACACTGTATGTCCAGAAAAAAAAAGATAAGCGCATTTCCTATATTTACTCATTTAATGCTCACAGCAATCATAGGAAGTCGGTACCATTATCATCCCCATTTTGTAAAGGACATGGTGAAATTAAACCTAAGTTCCTCACTATCCTCACTCTTAATACCTAAACTGTTCTGCTCGAACTTTATTCAGTAATCTGAATTCATCTGTACTTTGCAAACATGAGACTCAGTTTAAATAATTAGTTCAAGATTATAATGCCAGTACTCTTCTACCACAGAGCCATTTTGATAGTGCACCCTCTTGTGATAAATACTAATGACAAATCACAGACTGTGTGGTTTCTCTAAGAAAACAATGGCAGTGAAAAGAGCTTACTTCCTTTTTATGAAAATATTTCCTCTAATCAAGTAGTACCAAATAAGTTGTTTTGCTTAGTAACTTTGATATGACTTCTGAAGAAATTTTCAATATTACTGGATAAAAAACTGATATTCACTTAAAGTTTGTTTCTGCTTCACGAAAAGACTGTGTCAGCAATCCAGAATGAAGGCTGTGCTAACAAAATTCCAACTTTTCTGTGGGATGATCCAAAAACAGCAAACGGAAGGCACTAAATTTCTTAACAGTGGCAAGTGTGTACATGCATGCTATGCCATTCCTATGATTAGCTGCTTTTTGGTGTGCATAGATTAGAGTTGGAATACTTTGATTTTCAAACAACATGTTCCATAGGTAATTTTTTAGATAGAAAAAGTAGGCAGAGTAACTTAAGAGCATGTGAGGTTTGTGCACTACATTTATATAGCTCTAAACTGAATATATGTGTTTAGTCTGATTTTAGAACATTGCCTTGTCAGTGTATCTTCATATGTCAAAGACATTTGCTGGATTAAGATCCTGAATTGTTTCTCTTGCTCTGTTCAGAAGCAGGTTTATACAAGTACCCTGATGTGAAACAGAGAATATGAAGTATACATAATGATCATTAAATTAAGAGGAGGCATAGTTCAGTGTGTTAAGCAATATTTAATCTTGTTTCTTCCATAATCCTATCTCAGTCCTAGGAGTCTTAGTGACAGACTCAAAAGCCAATACCAGGATTATTAAAAAAACTTGTTTAAAAAGCAAATGTCTAAGTGAAAGAAACAAATGTGTGCAGAAATAAAGAGTCATTCTGTTTACCTAGAGTTTTCCTGAGCTATCTTCACTTCCATGACATTTCACTAAAATATCATAGAACACAGTATGTATTAACATGGCATTTGATGATGAACCCTATTCTACTTTATATATCATTTTCATCCATTTAGTAGAATGACAATGAGTGGAAAAGAGATGTAGGTGAGAATACATAACATGTATTTAAAATTTATTTTCTTCTTTTCAAATTACAGCAAATTCAGTAAAGCTAGAAATGCAGAGTGATGAAGAGTGTGACAGGAAACCCCTGAGCCGTGAAGATGAGATCAGGGGCCATGATGAGGGCAGCAGCCTAGAAGAACCCCTAATTGAGAGCAGCGAGGTGGCTGACAACAGGAAAGTCCAGGAGCTTCAAGGCGAGGGAGGAATCCGGCTTCCGAATGGTAAACTGAAATGTGACGTCTGTGGCATGGTTTGCATTGGGCCCAATGTGCTTATGGTACATAAAAGGAGTCACACTGGTAAGCAGCTGAAAGAATAACCTGATGACTGCCTGTGACATCTGATGTTGATATTACCTGACATCTATTCTCTTTCCTTTTTATTCAGGGGTGGCAGTGGTGAAAACTACCTTTTCAGAATTCTGCTAGTATTGGATTGCAGAAAAACAGAGAGTAGCCTGGGTCTTGACTTCCAGCCTTCAAATCTGAATAGCATATCAGAAAAGAAGTTTGGGATTCAGTTTCCACAGTTCTTAATATAGCAATAATATGATAAGGGTTCAAAAGGTATAGGAGAATTTCATTGTGTAACTTCATCTTTTTGTATTTCTATACATATTTTTACCATACCCATGGGCAGGTAATATAGTTTGCTAGATAAGAGTTTATACTACAAAATGGCACTCATGCATTTATATAAGTGAATAATTTTCACTTTATCCAGTTAACTCCTTGAAATACAATTTCTAATCGATCTCTGCCTACTACAGGTCCCAGTAGCAGGCAGGTGCTTTTGTAGTTCAGGGATGCTACCATCCTTCTGTACTTGTTGGTTGTAACTCCTGCAAGGATATATGTAGCATTGAATATGACGAATAGTGGCTGGTGTGTAGGTTGGAATATGTATTTCTGGGATAGAGTGAGGAAAAAGCCCACAGATTAATTCATATTACATTTTTAAACATTTGAGAGGTGAAAAGTTTTTTGTGAAAACTAACCAAATCAGGTCTTATTTAAATCTTTTTAAACCCTTTGCCAATTTTTTTTTTTCTTAAAAAGCAACAGAAATGAGATAGTAAGTGGTAAGCTAGGAGGATCGTTGACTCTTAACAAAAAAGGTTCAAGTTCATATGAAAATTGGTTTAATGGTAATGATGGCTTTCACTATAATGCAAAGTAGTGTAGTGTACAGTAAAATATTAATAACTAATATTTTCAGAGTTTTAAAATATACTCTTTTGGAAGAAATATAAATCACAATAAATTTATTTAAAAGTTTTATTTCTAAATAGTTTAATAATTACATGCTTAAAACATTAAAGATACAAGGTAGGTCAAAGTCTTTTTTAATCCAGACCTTTCATAATACACATGAAGAAACAGTCAAGTGATTTGTCCATTATCCCTTATATAGGTAAAGGCATTGCTGAAGCTAGAACCAGGGTTTTCTGATGCCCATACTGGTTTTGTTCAGACACAGTATTGCTTGGTATGTCAGTATACCAAGAATTTATTATAAGGTATGACTGTAAACTAAGGCCGATATTTTAAAAATTACAGTGAGAAGTTATACATTAAAATCAGTGTTATCATAATCAAAATATCAGCTTTAGAACATATATACTTATTCCAATCATACAGTCAATTACATTTTGCTTTTTGGTTTTTTATCTCCTTTTTAAACAGCACGATGTTTTAAAAATATTTATATTACTAGTGTAATTTTTTTCTTTAATTTTTAAAAGTATCTTAGAAAAGGTTGAAAGATCAAGCTTGGTATCTATTTGATAAAAAGAAAAGGGGAAAGACTATAAAATAATCTACTTTTCACCTATGCTCATGAACTAATTCTAACGACCGTTCTAAAAACAAGTTCCACAAAGTTATAATATATTCATTATGTAAGAGTGATTATATTAAGGAAGATAACACTCATTCAAATGTGTAACTTCTCCTATCTAGTAAAATACAAACAAAACAAAGTCAGTCTAATGGTTTTTCAGTTGAATTGCATGCAAAGTTAAATTTTAAGCTAAAAAATAAACTAAACACAGTATTTAGAAGATTTTTAATTGATCTTTTATGTTCTGAATTAAGATAATTCAAAGAACCAGAGTACAGTTTTTAGAAAATTTAGGTTAATCAGTGATTCACTGTAGCCACAATAATATTCATGAGGATTGTTAATTTGTAAATACAATAATAATTATATACCTACTCTACTGTCCTTTTGTTATTTACTAGTGTGGTAGAGTTGAATTATTTTATTTTTGAAAATAATCTAATTGGCATAATAAAGTTTATAAACAGTTATACAGATTTCCACAAATCCTAGGAATACGAGACTCACTCAACTAATAACAGCAAGGAGTATGTTAAAGTACACTTGCAACACTATCTTGTTTTGTCAATCAGTGTTTATTGGAGCATTGTGCAAATTATTACACTTTCTTCAGATCTAGATTTTTCTTAAAGTTAATAGCCATTTACGGAGAAGCTGTGATACCTGTCATGCTTTGTCAACTTTGAAATTGTAGATATGATATCTTTAAACTAAACACTTAAACATATTTCTGATGATCCAGTTTATACATCTGAGTGTGTCCTGCCATTTTCAACACCACTTTAGTACCATTTTGAGACTAGAAAGTCTATTTGCATTTCTTTAATTTAAACTAGATTGAGAAAAATGTAGTCAGAATCTAGTCATTAGCCAAATGTTTTCTCCTTAATACCATGAACTAGTCTGCATTTTAGAACTTCCCACTCTTATCAATTGTTTATCTCTCATATTAAAGATACTGTCTTAAAACCTTATAATGCCTTTAAGAAACATATATTTTAGTGTTTTTAGTTCATAGAATATCTAATATAATTTTTTTTTTGAGTTGGAGTCTCACGCTGTCACCCAGGCTGGAGTGTAGTGGTACAATCTTGGATCACTGCACCCTCCACCTCCTGGGTTCAAGGGATCCTCCAGCCTCAGCCTCCAAAGTAGCTGGGATTACATGTGCCCACCACCAGGCCCAGCTAATTTCTGTATTTTTAGTAGAGACAGGGTTTCGCCATGTTGGTCTCAAACTCCTGACCTCAGGTGATCCACCCACCTCAGCCTCTCAAAGTGCTGGGATTACAGGCGTGAGCCACCGTGCCCAGCCTCTGATATAAAATTGATAGTGAAAAAAGATTCACAACTATCCAATTCATTACAATATCATGGAGCATCAGATCGAATCCACTCTTCTTCTTTCTCTGTCATACTCTACTAAAGTACCAATTGCAGTGTCTTATTAATGGCTTCATTTTATTTATTTGGTATTGCTACTTTAGTAAGTAATCAGGTAATATTGTCATCGGATACTCCAGGCACTCTTCACTGGGAATATAGAGAGAAGAGTAAACAAATATGGATAGTAAATCAATTCATGCATAAACACATATCGATTGGACATTATACATATAGAATTTCCCTAATTTTGCCTCTCCTTAATCTACTCCCATCTTGTAACTCAGTTTTCAGCACTGAGTATTTTGTACATTGCAGCTTTGTGCAGCCATCCTCTTGCTCAAAGGCACTCAGCAGATGCTTGAGATTCTGCATATTTGTAGGTTGTTCCACCCAACATAGGAGCACCCTCTGTCTTTGATTCACCAAAGCAAGTTGATGCATATATATTTGCATTTTAATTGAATATTTAAACGCAGATCTAGAAATAAGTGTTTATGAAGGTACATAAAATATCGAAATATAAGATATTCCATAATAAAAATAATATATAATCTCACCCAGTCAATAAATAAAAATGGACCAGTAGATTGTTCCATTGGATTTAAAAATAAAAACAAAAAAACAGATTGAGATATGGACATGAAGGACACATGACCATATCTTAATTGTTTTCCTTGATCCAGTTTTATTAGTCTAGATTTTTGTGCCTACCAGGGGAGGTTATAACAAACGGTTATAACATTAGGTTATAACAAACTACTTAATGTTTGCAGCTTAGATTGCTCCATTAATGTAGTTAGTAAATTTGTGAGGTTTTCTTAAAATTTGCTTTGATATACATATGAAGAACATGATTAATATTTTTTTCAGACAAAGTCTAAACTGACTCAAAAAGGGCCCATTGATGCAGTCCATTTAAAGAACAAATTATTTACAAGAAATAATTGAGATATGTTGTTTTAAAATTTCATGGACAGTATGGAGTTTTTGCATATGTACCATTTGCATACAGAAAAGATAGTTAACTGAACCTTTTACTTAATTATCAGATAATTTTACACTTATTCTGTAATGCCTAGGCCAGGAAATACCCCGCAACATTGAATAAAAGGGTTGCTAATGTTTTATAGAAATAACTTTATCAAAAATTGAGTCAATTCACTTTTTATTTGTTATTAGACAGATATGGATATTACTTCTATATTTGGATTATTCCTGGAATATAACTATGTATACTTTTAGAAATCTCATAAATTACCCTCTGTTTTAATCCTTGTTTCTAACAGTATTGTCATTGAGGGTTTCATTAGGATTCCAACCAACTTTAGTCTGGAACACAGTAAAGCAAGTGGACTCTTGAAATGATAATTATCTTTTCATATAATCAAGACATCAACAGGAGTTAGGCAAATAAAATGAGGAAAGCCGTAAAATTAGTATCCAAATGTAAAAAGCATCTATCAAGACTTACTCATAATTCAAATCAATATCTCCCAAAACCTTATCTTATTGAAATTAACATGTATTATTTTCAATGCCCCTTTTCTCTTACCAAAAAAAGGAAGAAAACTAGTTACCTTCATCATGCCTTGTTCTTCTTTACTTCCCATGTCCATGGGAACTTACCAAAGGCTTCCATAGTATGACTTCCACACTCAGCAACAGGATGATATTGCCAGATATACCTAGACCACCTCTTGTTTCTTCTACCCCATTTGGGGATGATCATATAAATTCAGAAGTGATTTCTTATTAAAAAGATTTGAAGATATCTAGAGTATTTTGTAAATGTAAAAACTAAATTACCCTGTCATTAATCTCATAAAACTCAATTAGGTGAATTTTAAAATTCTTTTTTAAAAAGATATTATTGTTTCATTTTTAGACTAGCATTATTTTTGAAGAATGAACTACTCTAAATTAGGGATTTTGAAATATTTCAACCCAAACATTGTAGGAGGTTTAAAGGAAATCTGAGTCAGCATGCTACAGGAGTATTATCTAAAGGCAGACATGATTTCAAATTGTTCACCACAGTTAGTAATTTAACTCTTTTGTAAAGTTATTGTGAACGAATTTGTTACTTGCTTGGGAAACCTTATGTAGACAGATTTTAAAAGTAAAATAAAATTTTTGGAGTGAAAAGTATAATATACATTTGCTATTTTCCTTTTTCTTTAAAAATTTGATTTGTCAAAGAATTGCCTCCATCTTTCCTTTTATTATTATGTAATTCCATGGCAGGGGTAGGGAGTGGAAAATTCTTGATTTAAAAAGTTGCAGCCTGTGATTCCATTAGGAAAGATAATCAAATAATCAAGTTGTATATTGTGTGTAAAATAAAAAAGATCTGCCAAAATTCTATTTATTTTAAAACCTTATGTTGGAAGACTTTGTATGAGGAGATATAAATCTTACCAGGTTAATCAAAGTGAAGAAAATACCGCTTAAGGGAACTTTAACATTATAGATAATTTTTTTCAATCCAATATTATCAATATAGGACCTCTTGTACATATAGCTCATAAGAGCTCCAGATTTCTTAAGAAAAAACCTTAACCCCCACCACACACACAGATGACACCTTTTTGGTATGTACCTCATTAAGTTCCCAAAACACTAAATACTACAGAATTTGAGATATACCTGATCTATCAATTTTTAAATTTATCTAGGTTTTATAACAAATCTATATGATAGAATTTGCAGTAGCTGCTGCCAGAAAGTGACCATAGTTTTTCTTATTTATACCTCTTAGCTTTCTTTAATAAAAGAATCATTGAGTTTGCATTATGTCAAAGGGCCAAAAAACCTTGAGTTTTTATTATTCACTATTATTATGTGTGTTTCAGTTAAAGATGTATGAAACATGACATTTCAATGTAAGCTTTTTGAAAAACTATTAAAATTACAGTCATCATCTAACTGCAGGTACAGAAATGGTCCAGTTCAACCAAAAGGGAATTGTTTTGTAATGTTCTTTTTATTCTAAACTTAGAGCTTTAGTATGATACATTTTTACTATTTACTTATATTTGAATTTGTATTTTATGTATATCTTTAGTGATAGGTGAATTTAAAATAATAGCATTTTCTTTATGGTTTGATAAGGCTATCAATTTGATCCTACTTGCCAGTTGTACTGCTTCATTGCGTACATGTTTTTATATTTGATGACATTGGTGAGTCAGTTGATGGCAACAGACCAAACTTATAATTGAGGCTTAAAAACTTCATAGCAATATCAGTAATAGAAAAACGGGGAGAAAAGATTCCTTTCAAATAATAATTTTCACAAAAAAGGTATACAGGACATGTCTGGATGAATAATTTTATTTGGAAATTTTGCTAAAGGTTTTACTGTTAGTGACCAGGAGAATCAAGAAACCTGGCCTGTATCTGAAAATCTTGTACTAATGAGCTTTGTAAGCTGGTTCATTTGCTGTACCTTTTAGTTGCCCCTTTCCATATCAGCTAAATGAGGGAATTAGACTGAAGGTCTCTTTCAGCTCAAATTTTGTGCCAATTTTAAAGAGATAGCATGGTAAAATAAAGAGAACAAGATTTTGTAGCCAAACTGACCAGGTTCATTTCTCACCTTGACTACTTTCTAGCTCTGTGTAATAAAATACTTTGATCTATGGATTTTAATTTCATTTGTTAATTAAAATTAGTACTACCTAATTATTGTCATTGTAAGAAAGGATTGATATATTCTATGGAAAGCATACAATTGTGCGTAAGGCAGTAAAGTGACAGCACCTCATTGTTCAACCAATGATAAATGCTATTATTGTTATTCTTCTAAGTCAATGATAGGACTTTTGTCACATTTATACATAGAAGGGTAAAGATCATTTGATGTAAAACTTGAGACTTTGGTAACTGTATTGGCAAAGCAAATTCTAGGAAGATAAATGTTTAAAAGACTTATGAGGGAGATGAACATTTTTAGCATAGAGAACTGGCTTTGGTTAACAGTGGATGGCAAATTAATCACTTGCACATACCCTAGTTGATCCTTCCCATTTCTTCTCCTTACTGCAGGTGAACGCCCCTTCCACTGTAACCAGTGTGGAGCTTCTTTTACTCAGAAGGGCAACCTTCTGAGACACATAAAGTTACACTCTGGAGAGAAGCCGTTCAAATGTCCTTTCTGTAGCTACGCCTGTAGAAGAAGGGACGCCCTCACAGGACACCTCAGGACCCACTCTGGTAAGTGTCACCAACTCCTTGAGAAGAAAAGTAAAACAGGAAAATTTAGAAGAGTACTATTGAATGATAGTAACATGGCTTTGTTATGTAGTCAGTAATGACCAAGACAATATTGTTATTGGTGTACATTAAATAATTGATAAATCTTGCAAGATGCATGTATCTTTCATTTTTAGACTTTACGGCTTGGCAGAAAGGAGCACTGTCAACTGAAGAGTATCTTCAATATATTAGAATAAGAAAGCAGCTGTTATATATTTTCTATGATTTTAAAATTTTACAATTAAGAATGCAGTCATTATGGTTAATCCAAGATAAGTGAAGATCCAGTATAATATCAGTTATGTTTCAAGTTACTATAGAGGAAATGAAAACTGATGGTTTTTTTTGCTGATACAGTGCTCAGGCTGGGATCTCTGTGGAAAATAAAATTGTTTCTTTTAAATTTGAAAATATACTCAGAAAATTGGCTGTTTGAGTATTTTATTTTCTAATTTTAACTCTCCTTGTATCTTCAGCTCTCAAACTATAGTCATTGGGTACTCTGAAACTTTGCTGTGTTTCATAAATCATTAAAAAAATGTACAATATGACAAGTTCTTGGGAATAAAAGAAAAAAATAAATTTAATGTTTTTAAGAAATGCCAGAATATAACACATAAAAGAGAAAAGAATGATCAGAAATCCAAATGAATCTCATTTGACTTTTAGCATAAATTTTCATAACCAAGAAGTTAAAGGTGGAAAATTAATGTAGAATACTCTCAAGCCAGTTTTATTTGTTTCTTCTGTTCATAATGACATACTAAATTTTAATTTTAATATGAAGATATGATGGAAGTGATATTTTAATCTACACTGACAAATCGTATTGGAGAGTGCTGAGGTTGTGAGATAATGCTTATTGTATTATCTCTCTTTACATTTTTCCTTTTTATCCTTAAGGCTGTACTAAGTTTTTAAACATGAATGTGAATCATGTAAAACTACTTTAAACATTAACTCTTAAATTTGGGGCAGTTACAAAAAAAAAATTAATGCAGACATGAAAACAAAATATTTTAAGTATATATTTTTCTTTCCTCCCTGAGTTGAAGGAATTCACTTACTTCCAACTACAACATTTTATGTTTTATTTTAAAATTGTGCTATCAAAATTATATCTTAAAGCAGTGTTTTATTACAAAAAGTTCTTTATTGAAATATACTTTTAGGACATGATAGGCATTTCCTTTAGCTTGTCATGTACTCTAGCCAGAGTTAAATTATTATTGAGTTGTTCAAAGGTTATATGACAAATAGATCTTCGTGAACATATAGTTTTGCCTCAACTTCATGTAATAAATAACTTTAAACATCCATCTTATTTTTGTTGAAATCATGTTGTTTTTAATATCATGGTTTTGTTTGTACATATTATGTTATCTGTCTTCATAAATAAAGACATGGTCCTTATAACTGCCATCGTGCTCATTTTGCAATTTAGTATATCAAGTTATGATTTTTGCAGATATATAAATAGATATATTCAAATTGGGTAATTCAAGAGAGTTTAATGGAGTCACTATTGGAGAGGGGGCATCCAGCTACTGCGTCACCAAGAGCTGATACCAATTCAATCATGCTTCCAATTGGAATCTAAAATACTAGCCATCCCTAATGTTCTTCATAATAGATAGAACATAAAACAGAGTTGCTACAGTTTTTGCTTCTCTAATTTGCCAGAAAGCTCAAAATTGATCATTACAGTGTTCTTTTTCCACTCAAATACATCTTCCCCTTACTCTTACTCTGTTTAGCACATCAGCTAAATAAGGTTCTTTATCTGATAGGTGACTAAAATTTTATAGGTTCTGAGTCTTCGGTGGTCCTGTCTTTCTTATATTACTATAATTTTTCAATAACCAAAATTATTAGATACGTATTTCTAAAGAGATGCCCCAGTAAATCCCCTGAGTTCCAAGCATAGTTCTTCTTGTCCTCATTGTATAGCAACAACTCCAAATCATTCTGGTAGTCTGGAAAAATTACAAGCCAGTCCCTGTTTGTTTAGCAGCTTGACATGCCCAAAATAGCTAGTGAGTATTCTCAGCTTCCAATACAACAGGACCAGATCTCTGAAACCTGGAGAAAACATTCTTCTTTTGGGAACTGAGATCTCCAAAACCACCAATCTGAGGGTTTCAGGACACAGAGTAAAAAGCCTTTAAATGGGTTATTTGATGTTATTAGAGTGGCCACCTCTACCTTAACCTCTTTGTTCTCAGACTCATGCCTTCTGGCTATGGAGGAGATGATGTTGGCCATATATAATATCCTGTAGAGCACACCCAAACTCCTCCCAGCTGGCAACAATACATGAACCACTCCTTTGGTAGGCCATTTCACCACTCCATGTAGCCATCTGATTCTGGGTGGTGATACATGGGGTATGACCCATGCATTCTATAGATTTGTGCTAATTGTATTTGTCTTGCCATAAAAAGGAGTTTCCTGGTTGAAGGCAGTGTAGCAAGGAATACCAGGGTAATTGGTAAGGCATTCTGTTAAATCTATACTTGAGGGAGCTTGCAAAAATATTGAAGAGAAAGGGAAGGCACATCCTATTAGGATATATTTCTGCCTCCTCCATGTTGGAAAGAGTCAAATGTAACCTGCCTGCCACTACTTGCTTGGTTGATCTCCCTCAGGAATGGTGCCATATCAGGGTCTCAGCATTGGAAAATTGTGAGCTCAGCAGTGGTGATAGTTAAATCAGTCATAGAGAAGAGGAAGTCCATGTAATTGAATCTGTTCAGTTTCTGTGTCCCTACTCCCATTGTCACTTTGTCCATTGGCCCACTGAGAAAGTACCAGATAAGCCTGGTAAAGAGTCTGAGATTCATGAGATTACCCCCTCCAGATTACTAAGAGCCTTCACTACAGTGAATGCCCTCTAGAGAGAATTTACATAGAATACCATATCATTACATTTTGTACCAATTCTGAAGGATACATCCTCATAACTCTCCCCTAGACCTTCTGTCACCAGTCGTCCAATTTTGTTTTTTGAAGTCCTTGACCATATGGCCATGCCATATATCATTACCTCAACTGTCTCTTCTTCCATGCAAAGTGTATGGTTAAATGTACTAGCTGAATGAAATTCTGGCTGCCGGAGGGATAGCCACTGTATTTCAGGGCCCTGTCCCTTAAGTGGACCTGTAAACACCATAGTCACAGCTGGTATTGAATTCCAGACACTCTTATTTACAAACCAGATCCACACTGTTTCTTCCTCATCAGCTAGTCACTGAGAATACCCTATGAGGCCATACATACGGGTTGAAGCAAAAAGATTGAGCAGCAGTAGTAGCAGGTATTAGGGACCTCTGAGCTACTTGCTCATACAGTATACTTGAGCTTCCTCAACTAGCATAAGAAGGCTGAAGGGAAGGAAAATATACCAAGGAAATGATGTTGTGTACTTTTTTGATATGTTGAATTAGATAACACCTAGTTCATGATGCATGGTTTGGGTTACATTGTCATTCAGAGTCCTATGGCCTGGTACACAGTCTTAACCAAAGTTCATTAGCAAGTAAGGAGTGGCTTTTCAAATGGAGATTAGTTATTGTTAGAAAACTGCACATCTTTACTATAAAACCACAAGGGATCTACACACTGAGGCTTCCATTGACAGAGATGTCATACAGCATCTCCATTTGCCACAGACATTTCCAAAAATCATTGCATCTGCTGAATCTTAGAGTCAAAAGTAGAGGGAGCTTTCATCATGGTAGGGTATGATGTAGATCCTTTTCTTGCCCCAGGCTGCTCTCAAAATGGACAGCCTGTGGATTACCTAGTATATGCACCACAGAAGTATACCCAAATATGGTCTATGTTGCTTCTAAAATCTAGAGAGGCCACCACATTTTGTGCTTCATTTTCACGAAGGAAGGTGCAGGGTGCAGCAATTTCTCACTTACGATGGAGGATCTATTTCAGCATGCCCAGATAAGTGGCCTATAAAATTTTATCAATGCTGAAAGTCCCTGAACTTTCTTGGAGTTTATCTGCTATTCTATAGCATATATCTCTTACTGAGGCATCTCAGGTATTTACTATATCCTGCTCCCAAGTTCAATCAGTGTAATGTCATGAATATAATATTCCAGCTTGATGTTTTGTGGGATGTCAAGATGAACAAGATTTCTCCAGACTATGTTATGACAAAGAGAGTAGAGTTGACCTAGCCTTAAGGTAAGAGAGTAAAAGTATGTTGCTCCTGTAGTGTGAAGGGAAAGAACTGCTTCTGATTATCTTTGTTATACAAATTACCTTAAACAGAAATCAAGTTCATTGCTTCATACCTAGTGTCGGTGGCTATATTAATATGCTCCAGTAAAGATTGTACAGCTAAAACTGCATCTACAGTTAGCATTATGAAATGATTAAGTCTGCATCAATGCCATGCATTAGCCTAATAAACAGTTTAAATGGGTGTATAGTATGAATTATCACCCCTAACATCTTTCAGTTTTCTGATGGTTTCACTAATGTCTGTTATTCATCCATAGAATTATTATTTCTTTTAGTTTGCTGTCTTGGGAGAGGTGATAGTTGTAGGGCTATGCTGTCCAATATGGTAGCCACTAGCCTCATGTGGTTACTAAACACCTAAATATGGCTAGTGCTACATGTTGAAATAATATTTTTTATTTTTCTTGTTTTTTTACTATGGTTTTATGTATATTAATTATACCTCAATGAAGTTGTTGAGGGGGAGGGAGAAGATACTACCATCCCATGTTTCTCTGCTTTCTCATCATTGCCCCACTACCAAAAACTAATGGTCTTAGTATTGTCCATTGTATTTAGCATTGCAATTCTATAACCCTTCAAATCAGATTCTGGAGTTGGTCTTCAGCCTTATTTGCCCTGAGGCTTAAGTAGATAAGGGACCCTTTTAAAGCTGACATAAACTTTCTTGTATTTTGCCTGTATTCTGACTTGAGTATTCAAGGCACTCAGTTTGTCTTTCACCTTTGTGTGCTCCTTAGGGCCATGAGCCATATCATGCTATAATCTTTACACACTACCATTGCTGCTTTAGCAAGTAATGCCACAGCTCCCAAAGCCTTACCCTGCGTTGTACCTCCTTCCATTCTACCACCAGTGACAATTTGAATAATCATCTTGCCAGCACATGCCTTGGATCACTACTGTCCCATTAACTCCCTGATAAGGAGGCTATCCTGCTATCCTTGAATTTCATTTTGACTGGAGCTTTGGGCCATTTCTGATATCAGTATCTCTTTATCAGTCAGGATCCTGACAAGAAAACAGTAAGACACTCAAGTGGGGAAAATTTGGGGACATGCATGGAAGACAAATATTCACAAAAGAATGGTTAAGAATAAGGGTAGTCTACAAAAAGATGGTTGGGTTTACAATAGTAGGAAGCCATTTACTAGCTCTAGCCTGAAAGAGACGGGGGATCTAGAGGTCACTGGAATTAAGAGAAATAGGAAAGGGTCTTGGACACTGACCTTCAGTAGAAGAATGTAGCCTTTGCTAACCTGTGACTTGGGGAATAAACACCCTGACCTCACTCTTTCCACCCTTCAGTCTCTTACTGGTGCCTCACATTGACTAAACTTAACCAGAAGCCAGAGGACAAGGGAGCCTATTGATTAAAGCCAATAAAAATTAGCTTTTGCAAGAGCAGAGCAAAGAAGTGTGGAAAATGGCTATGGCAGCCAAACAGAGAATGTGCCACAGATTAACTAAAATTTAAGAACTAGTGCTTAAAATTACTAGTATAGAGCAGGGGTCCTCAACCTCCTGGCTGCAGACCAGTACTAGTCAGTGGGTGGCCTCTTACAAATTGAGTCACATAGCAGGAGGTGAGCAGCGGTGAGCAAGCATTACTGCCTGAGCTCCTCCTCCTGTCAGATCAGTGGCAGCATTAGATTCTCATAGGCACGCACCCTATTGTGAGCTGCGCATGCAAGGGACCTACTCTGTGTGCTCCTTATGAGAATCTAATGCCTGATGATCTGCGATGGAATAGTTTCATTCTGAAACCATTCCCCCACCACCTGTCATTTGTGGAAAAATTGTCTTCCATGAAACTGGTCCCTGGTGTTGAAAAGGTTGGGAACTGCTGATATAGAGTATTAAGGGGAATATAATGATTTTAGATTTAATCTCTGTTTTTATGAATATTATTATTGGTAGAAAGTATTTGCCTCCCTTTTTCCTCTGGGTAATAAACTGTCCATTGTTTTATTGTATTGTTATTTATCATGTTGGATATTAATACCACATTTCTGCTTCCTATATTGTAGACTTAAAAATTTCTCATCTTGATTTTCATTTAGTAGGTTGGTAACAACAAGCCCAGTATTCATGTGCATGAATATGTTACTGTGATAGATGTTACAGTTTAAGAAATGAAAAATACTTTGAAAAATATCTGGAATACAATATGTATTAAGTAAATACTAGGGGTGTGTGTGTGTATGTGTGTGTGTGTGTGTATGTGTGTGTGTGTGTGTATTTCATTTACCTTGCATGATCCCTGTACAAGGTGGTATTTTTCTGCTTAGGAACTCTTCTTGTCCTCTACAGGACACCAAGTAGTGTCTTGGTTTTTATTGTGTAGGCCTGGTAGTTAGGTTATTTATCTGGAATTTCTTGAGCTTTCCCTAGACAGTAGACACTATACTAAGCATTTTCCATGGTTTCTTTAATAAAAAACCTTTTTATCTAACATAAGCAAAAAGAGATTGTAGATTAATAGCAATAAGTCTAGTAACATGGAAAATGCATTTTTGAAAAGTTTTTACTTTAAAAAATATAAATTTAATATATATTTTATTATTTATCTTTTGATTTAAGGCCAAGCTCTTTCTTTCAGTCAGAAATTTGGTTGTTGAATAGCATGTAATTTTTCTGGCCTAAACCATACCCATAACACATCATCTTTAGTTACATTTTCAGTGTCTTTAAGAACTTAAAGATCCTGTGAAGCGATCAGACTTCTATTCATTTTTAAAGATTTTTTCACTAATTTTTATGATTATTTTTGCCCACATTCATTTCTTTAGAAATATCTTTATCAGCTTATCTTTATTGAATCTTTTCAAAGTGGTAAAATTTGGTTTCATAGAAACAGTATTCTTTTTGTAATTATTTCATTGGAAATAATTATAGCAGGTAAACTGGCATAAATAGGTTTTGCTACAGTTATACCAGACTCTTAGTGATTACATACAGCTCAATTGCTAGAAGTATACTTGGACATACCAAAGAAGAACCTATGAGCTCCAAGAATTCAGTGTTTTTGGTTATCCACTAGTATGTTTTACAAAGAGAATGGAGAGGCAGGTTCATTATGAGAACCTCTCGCTTTGGTTATTCCTCTTGTACACTGAGGCAGAAAAGAAGTCACACAGGCAGACCCTGGATTTAAACTAAGGCAGCAAACTCAACAATTTGTGCTCATCACCACCCTGCTAAAGGATAAATGACACAGCTCATATGTTTGTTCTATAAAGCTTTAACTCTACTGAAGTAACTCCTAATGATTGAAAAAAAAAATGTACTGTCTAGAAGTCAGGAGATCAAGATGTGGGTTTTAGGGTGGCCTTGCTGCAAATTAGCTATGGGACGTTGTCAAGTCACTTAATTTGCTCTTTAAATCTCCTGGTGCTGCTATTATATGATGCAAACTACAATGTGTTATCTTTTCTCCCTGGATTTTGCTAATCAGTCACTACTACCACACCCTAAAGAGTAGTCTCCACTCCTCCAAATTACTTCTTTTTTAGTATTTTGCCTTAGTTTATTTTAAAATAAGTTTGCATGAAACGAAATTAACATCTTAAGGTTTATATTGAGTCTTCACAGTGCCAATATTTCTTGTCTACTACTGTCTGATATCCTACATCTGATAGCCTTGAAGTGTCTAAGGAAGAAAAAAATAATAACTCTTTTTATGTGAAATGTGAATGACATTTTAAGAAGGGGAAGGAGAAGAGGGAAAGGGGAGACAAATAAATAATTGAAATGTTTTATGAACAAAGATTAGCTAAAGATTACAGTCGAGTTGTGGCCGGGCGCGGTGGCTCACACCTGTAATCCTAACACTTTGGGAGGCTGAGGCGGTCGGATCATGAGGTCAGGAGATCGAGACCATCCTGGCTAACATGATGAAACTGTGTTTCTACTAAAAATACAAAAAATTATCTGGGCGTGATAGCACACGCCTGTAGTCCCAGCTACTCGGGAGGCTAAGGCAGGAGAATTGCTTGAACCCGGGAGGCGGAGGTTGCAGTGAGCCGAGATCACCCCACTGCACTCCAGCCTGGGCAACAGAGCAAGACTCCATCCCTCCCCCCAAAAAAAAGATTACAGTCAAGTTATTAGCCCACTGAGAAAGTGAAGTGCACTTTTAAAAACATGTCCCAGAGATACATTACATAAAGTTATAGGAAAATAAAAGGTATTAGTCTATACTTGAAACTCTTGCTATTCAGTAATCTTGAGATTTACTATGCAAATCATCTACTTTGCTTTATGTAAACTTTTAACATAGTATTTAAGTGACTTTTTTTTTTTTTTTTTTTGAGACAGGGTCTCACTCTGTGGCCCAGGCTGAAGTGCAGTGGCGTGATCTCGGCTCACTGCAACCTCTGCCTCCTGGGTTCAAGTGGTTCTCCCGCCTCAGCCTCCCAAGTAGCTGGAATTACAGGCGTGCACCACCACGCCCAGCTAATTTTTGTATTTTTAGTAGAGACAGGGTTTCACCCTGTTGGCCAGGCTGGTCTTGAACTCCTGACCTCAGGTGATTCACCTGCCTCAGCCTCCCAAAGTGCTAGGATTACAGGCGTGAGCCACCGCGCCCGCCCTTAAGTGACTATTTAATGATGAATCAATGCATCTGCTATAAAAACGATTTTTATTAGTTTGTCTCAGATTTTTCAGTTTTACAGGTGATTATAGTTCTTTCATTCTTATAAATTTGATTACTATACTTTGTACATCGTATATATTACACCTTTTACTTTCTTTATCGTACCTAATACTCTGAGGGAAATAGTGTTTAAATTAAGCCCTGGACCCCTATTAGTCAAAATAATATTTAGCATACTTGTTATTTTAAAAATTCTAGGAGGAAATAGAATTACATACTTTTTCTAATTAGCATTTCAGGTGTATTTTGTATATACTCTTATGCTGTACCCAAATTAAAGGTTTAAAACAGAAGAGTGTATAATTTTAATATATGAGAAACATATATATGTGTTAAATATTTCTTTTTATAAATTATAAAGAGAAAAATGATGAGTAAGAATGTGTCTCCATAGAGGGGAACAACACATACTGGGGCCTATTGGAGAGTAGAGGGTGGGACGAAGGAGAGAATCAGGAGAAAATAACTAATGGTACTAGCCTTAATATCTGAATGATGAAATAATTTATACAAAAAAACAAATCCCCATGATACAAGTTTACCTATATAACAAACCTGCACATGTACCCCTGAACTTAAAATAAAAGTTAAAAAAACAGAATGCGTTTCATAGAGTCTCAAAATATTTTTCTACCAGATGAAAAATTCAATTTTGGCTATAGAATTATACTGGTGCAGATTACTATGAAAATTATTTATTGCTCAAAAACGGAATCATCCAAATACATTTGAAAATTAAAAATCTTAATTTCCCAAAGACATTTATTCATTATCTCTTATGTTCTAAAAAAGCCAAATACTTATTAAGAGTACCATATATTTAAGATACTTGTTCTAAAACTAAGTTTTTTTCAAAGATTTATAAGTAAAATATCCTTAAGTAAGAAAATAAGTAAAGGAATTGTTTTCTAATATTTTTGTTCATCCTCATTTTAAGAAAATAATTATTTCATATTTTCAATAATGCTTATTAAATTCTAAGTAAAACCTTAGCTTTCAATTGAACCAGCATTGAGCATATGATATAATTATTTATTTGTGTATATCACTTAAAAATAACTACTTTGTAAAATTAGTTATCTGTATCACATAACTTTGGAGTAAGAGAGATTTGAGGAACCTTACAATGTCAAAGTTCTTTTGACTTAGGGTTAATATGCCTAAACTATTCTGAACATATATCTATCTTACTTCCAAACACTTTAGGAATGTTGATTTTTACAACACTACTTTGTGACCTATTCAGTGTTTGACAATTTTCAGCTTATGAAGTTTGTTGTTTATGTCTAATTGTCAGTTTAAAGCTATTCTGTTCCATAAAAAGGAACTGGACCAGATGTACCATATAAATCCCCATCTGTTAAAACAACAACTTCCTCCCAACTAAAAAACATTTTTAGTATATATATATATATATATATATATATATATATATATATATATACACACACATGGACTATCTTTATTTTTCAAGTCCCTGTAGTTCCAAGGACTATGTTTTATCCACAAAAATAGCTCAGAAATATTGAATGCTTATATTAGTTCCTAATATTGACTTTTAAAAATCCCAATTAAATAGCCTAGTTTATATTTTTTAGTTATGCCTTTACTTATTATGAGAAAATTCCTGTAAAGTATTATGACTCATCCTATGTTTAAATATATTTGCACATTTATCTTTAATAGAATTTCACACTAACATGCATTTTTAAGGTATATGCTACATGCCCTCAGAGAAACTGGTAAGACAAGATGGTCTTCTTCACATCTTCAAATTTCTTAAAAATAAAATAAAAAATTACCATGTGGCTTGGATCAAGATGGAGCTCATCTTTGACCATATTGTTTAAAGAGACAACATAATGTTAGTTGCTCTAGTTTTAAATCTCATAGAAATAGTCTCTTAATTTGTCACGAGAGTAGCATACCCTCAAACGCATTGTCATCTCTTACTAAGGAATTTATTATCACAAGCACATTGTTTCTTTAAATTGACAACTGATCAGTGATTTCATAAGCTAAAGTATTTTCTAATGTACTGTAGCATTTATCATCATTTACTCTCTTTTATAATACACCAGTTTCTATTTTGTTTTATTTAAATTATCTTCCCCTCTTCTTTTGAGTGTTGTGGTCTGCTCTTTCTTGTCTTTCTTATAAGTCTTTTTCCCTCAATCCTTCATCCATTTGCTTCCACATTACTTCACTTTTTTTTTGTAACGACTTCCAGAAAAAAAGTACATAAATAACTCTCTTCAGTGTATGTATCATGCAAAATGTTTTGTATAAGATGGGATAGCTGCAAGTTATACACCTTTGGATATTGATAGTACTGATAGTTTTGTGGAATGATTGAGGACAAAAATTTCTGATAATTAGGTACTTGGCCAGAAGATTATGATAATCAGTTGTTTTCATATTTATGTTATTTTAAAACCAGACCAGCTGGACGCGGTGGCTCATGCTTGTAGTCTCAGCACTTTGGGAGGCTGAGACGGGCGGATCACGAGGTCAGGAGATCGAGACCATCCTGGCTAACACGGTGAAACCCTGTCTCTACTCAAAATACAAAAAATTAGCCAGGCGTGGTGGCAGGCGCCTGTAGTCCTAGCTAAGGGAGACTGAGGCAGGAGAATGGCGTGAATCTGGGAGGCGGAGCTTGTAGTGAACAGAGATCCTGCCACTGCACTCCAGCCTGGGGGACAGAGTGAGACTCTGTCTCAAAAAAGAAAAGAAAAGAAAACAAAACAAAACAGACCACCATGACTTTTTTTTTTTTTAAGGATAGACACATTGAATTAAATTATGCTGGTTTAGAAATTGAATCCAGTGCAGCTCATTCATAATAGTGATGATGCATTAAATGTAGTATAATTTGTGTTGCAGGCTTCTCATGAGAAGGAACTGTTTTAAACTGATTGTAGACCTGGCACCTGGCCCACTTTCTGGGTGATCTCCCAAGTGTGAACTTTCCCCACCCTCAGCCCCTCCTTTCCTTCCTGGAGGTGGCTGATAGAGGTGGATTATACTGATAATTACACAAGCAGTGTCAGTTGCACACATGATTTGCATAACTGTGCTGTGCCGATTTCATCCATCAAATTCTGATACTGATGCCCTTGGTGCCTCACTGTATGCTTTGCAATAAACACTGAAGAAAGGAAATGGGATTAATATTTTCATTCTTGACTCTTAAAACACACACTTGAGGTCCTACTCATTGAAATTTGCCCAGAAGGTAAAAGCCACTTTCAGTCAGGCCAGCTGTAAGACAGCCCATTTGATTTCCACCAGGTAGAACACCTCTTTCCCCCTACCCCAGACCAATAATCATTATGTATCTACTCTTCATTTTATGTTTCTTATAAAAGAAAGTAAAACTTTTAATAGCATATACAATCTCATCTTTTATGAATTGTAGTAGTCATGCTTCTTTCAGACCCTATTTCTAGAAGGAATTAATAAGCCTTTCTTTTATAATTCTATGTAGCTCTTTTCACTTTGGTGCAAGTCATGTAGATCAATTTACTGTAGGAAGCTTTCCTTCCTTCTTTATTATCAGGAGTTCTAAAGAAATGGACAAGATTCTTGGGTGCTTTCTCATTGTTCTAAATAATCTACACTGTCCTCATTCCGAAGCTTGCTACCACAGTTTTGTACCCTGCATGGATTTAGTGTGGACAGTCTTAACTTTGGCCATTTCAAATTTTCCCTTCCACACCATGAGTCTGCAGGCCTGGCATGTTTGGAACTCCACAACAGAAGTGGAGAGGCTGCACGCAAACTTTATTACTCACCTAGTATCCAGAAGGGCATGACACACTGGGACTTGTGTGTGTGTGTGTGTGGTGTGTTTTGTTTGGATGTTTTTTTCTAACCTAACCTTTACCATTTCTTTCAATTTTTCCTACTTGATCTGTGTATGTGAGTCAAAGAAACCTGTTCATCCACAGCCTATACTATCTTGCCAAATACTGTAAGAAAACTCTCAAATGGTAGAAAATCAGACAAATAAGAAAGATAAAAACCAAGTATCATCTATCATAAGCATGTAAAATATATTTAGAATATAATTAAAATTGTATGTAAGGTATCAGAAATCTATCAGAGTGGAGTCCTTTTAAATTGTATAGAAATATGATGATAATGATTGTAAGCATCTGGATAAGAATAAAAGGTTCTAGATTCAGCATCTCAAAGAAGAGAGCTTATTCTGTTTTGCATCTTCATCCCTTATATACCATATTGATTGAATGAATTAGTTAATGGACAGATTATTTTATTTGAATATTCTTATATTAACTAGAAAGGTTTTAAAGATTCATGGAGGTTAATGATGGTTGAGTATATTTCCTAGTACATGATAAATATTAGTCTATTACAAAAATTAAAAATTATGGGTATATTTAATAAGTTCTTATTTTGTGACAAGCATCATTTTAAGGGCCTTATTTTGCAGATAAGTAGAGTCAAGTTTAAAGAAAGAGATGTTACCTAATGTCCTCACACAGTCATTTTACATATTACATGTATGCCTCCTCAGCTTATACAGATTATACTTTCACCTTATTTTTCTTTTATTTTCCATGATTTGGCAACAGTATATTATTGGATTAGATTTCAAACACACACATACACACCCACAGCACAATAAAACAAGAATTGTATCATGCTCTTATGAACAAAAATCTACCATGATGCTTGAAGACATATAGCAGCTTAGAACAAAATAAATCTAACAATAGTATAAATTATATTTGTGAGAGTACTTTAAAAATTATGATCTGATATAGCAAAAAAATCATACCATTATAACTCTATGTTTACATTTTATCCAACTTCCAATATACTCATGAAAGCTGAGATATAAGCTCTGGTCTGTCTGAATCTAGTCTGAATCTAGGGTATCTGCTCTCAGCCACTATACTCCTGCTTCCCAATCTATTCTCCAGATAGCAACCAGAATGTTACTTTAAAATCTGATTTAAATCATGTCACTCCTCTTCTTAAAATATTTTAATGGTTTTCCATTGCTTTTATAATAAAATCAAACTACTAATCATGGCCATTGGTGGTTCTGCCCACTTCTCCTGTCTGATCTTCTACTACTTTATGCCTCACTCTGGGTTCTTTGCAACCCGAGTTTTCTTTATTCTTTCCTACTGTTTTTGAACTAATGGATGACCCTAGAAGTCAACACCTTGAGCGTTTTCCCAAGATCTTGGCACAGTTGCCTTATTATCTTTCAGATGTTAGCTTAAATGTCATCTCTTTGAAAATAGTGGCATCCATAAGCAACCTACCAGAAGCATCCCCTTAGTTCTATTTTGCCATCTCTATCTTAATAAAAAGCTTGAATCAGAATCTGTGGTTATGTTGGTGTTTAGTTAATACACATGTTGTCTGTGCCGTCCCACCTCACTCGAATGTAAGCTCTGTGAGACTGTGGACTGCAAGACTGTCTTTGTGGAGCTTACATTTTAATAAGGGGAGACAGGCAAGAATCAGTTAACAAATTATATAATACGTTAGAAGGTGTTGACTGCTACAGGGAAAAAAAAGATTTTCCACTTATTGAGCATTTATTGTGCGTTAAGTACCTTGAGTTTTCCATATGGATTAAAAAATATATATACTCACAGAAATGCTGTGAGTTAGGTACAACTATTTCCTAATTTAACTTAACCTAGGCTTCACACACACCTGGCATTAGGGTTAGAATTTGAGATCCAAGTAAGAAACTACATTCTGGTTATACAAATACATATTCTTTATATGAATATCCCATAAGTTAGAGCAAGCTATTTGCTTCTGAATTGATTATTTTGGGAGCTGTTTGCTATCCAAATTATTTGCTTACTCATAAGCCTGAGTTATTGTAATATAGAAAGTCAGATGAAAGGAAATACAAACATAACTTCCTTTATTGTGCCTTACTTTATTGCACTTCACAGATACTGCGTTTTTTACAAATTGAAAGTTTGTGGTAACCCTAATTCCAAGCAAGTCGGTTGATACCATTTTTCCAATGACACATGCTCACATCATGTCTCTCTGTCACATTTTAATAATTCTTTCAATATTTCACATTTGCTCATTATTATGTCTGTTTTGTGATCTGTGATCTTTCTTGTTATTATTATAACTGTTTTAGGATACCACGAACCACACCTATACAAGCTGGCAAACTTAAATGTTTGTGTTGATAAATGTGTAAGCTCTGACTGCTCCACCAACTGGCCAGTTTCTCTGTCTCTCTGTCCCTCACCTGGCCTCTATATTCCTGAAATGCAAAAATACTGAAATTAGGCCACTTAATAACTGTACAATGGCCTCTAAGTGTTCAAGTGAAAGGAAGACTCATATTTCTCATTTTAAATCAAAAGCTAGAAATGATGAGGCTTAGTGAGGAAGGTGTGTCAACAGGCAAAACATGCCAAAAGATAGGCCTCCTGTGCCAAACAGCCACGTTGTGAATGCAAAGGAAATGTTATTGAAGAAAATTTAAAATGCTACTCCAGTGAACACACAAGTGATAAGAAAGCAAAACTGCCTTACTTTTGATTATGGAGAAAGTTTCAATGGTCTGGATAGAAGATCAAACCAGCCACAACATTCTCTTAAATCAAAGCCTAATCCTGAGGAAGAGCCTAACAATATTCAATTTTCTGAAGGCCACGAGATGTGAGGAAACGGCAGAAGAAAAGTTGGAAGCTAGCAGAGGTTGGTTCATGAGGTTTAAGGAAAGAAGCCATCTCTATAACATAAAAGTGCAAGGTGAGGCAGCAAGTGCTGATGTAGAGGCTACATTAATTCATCCAGAAGAACTAGCTAAGCTAATTAATGAAGGTGGTTGTGATAAATAGCAGATTTTCAGTGTAGACAAAACAGCCTTCTATTAGAAGACGCCATCTAGAGAGGAGAAGTCAATGCCTGGGTTAAAAGCTTCAAAGGACAGGCTGACTCTCTTGGTAGGACAATGCAGCTGGTGACTTAAAGTTGAAGCCAATGCTCATTGACCATTCCAAAAATTCTGAGGTCCTTAAGAATTATGCTAAATCTACTCTGCCTGTGCTCTGTAAATGGAACAGCAAAATCTGGATGACAGCACATTTGTTTGCAATATGGTTTACTGAATAATTTAAGACTATTGTTTAGACACTGCTCAGAAACAAAAATTCCTTTCAAAATATTACAGTTCATTGACAATGTACCTTGTCACCCAAAACTTCTAATGGAGATGTACAAGCAGATCAATGTTGTTTTCATGGCTGTTAAGACAGCATATATTCTTCAGCCCATGTTCAATGGGTAATTTCAACTTTCAAGTCTTGTTACTTAAGACATACATTTTATAAGGCTAGAGGTGCCATAGACAGTGATTTCTGTGATGGATGTGGGCAAAGTAAACTGAAAACCTTCTGGAAAGGATTCAGAATTCTAGATGTCATTGAGAACATTTGTGATTCATCTGAGAAGGTCAAGATATTAACAGGAGTTGGGAAGAAGTTGATTTCAACCTCATGGATGACTTTCAGGAGGTTCAGGACTTCAGTGGAGAAAGGAACTGCAGATGTGGTAGAAACAGCAACATAACTAGAGTTAGAAGTGGGGCCTGAAGATGTGACTGAATTACTGCAGTCTCATTATAAAATGTGAATGGACGAAGAGTTGCTTCTTACAATGAGCAAAGAAAGTGGTTTCTTGAGATCGAATCTTCTAGTGCAGATCCTGTGAATATTGTTGAAATGACAACAGAGGGTTTAGAATATTACATAAACTTAGTTGACAAAGCAGTAGCAGAGTTTGAGAGAGTTGAATCCAATTTTGAAAGACATTCTACTCTGGGTAAAATCATATCAAATAGCATCACATGCTACAGAGAAATCCTTTGTGAAAGGAAGTGTTGACTGATGTGGCAAACTTCATTGTTGCCTTATGTTAAGGAATTGCCACATCCATCCCAGCCTTCAGCAACCACCAGCCTTATCAATCAGTAGCCATCGACATCGAGGCAATACCCTCCTCCACCAGTGGAAAGATTATGAGTCTGAAGGCTCTGTCTTTACAGTGTATGTATGTATGTATGTGCAGTACAGTGGTGCAATCACAACTGACTGTAGCCTTGACTGTCTGGGCTCAAGTGATCCTCCCACCTCAGCCTCTCAGCCTCCTGAGTAACTGGGACCACTGGTGCATGCTACCACACCCTGGCTAATTTTGCTAATTTTGTATTGTTTATAGAGATGAGATTTCATCATTTTGCCCAGGCTGGTCTAGAACTCCTGGGCTTTAGTGATCCTCCTGCCTCCACTTCCCAAAGTGCTTGTATTACAGGTGTGAGGCACTGCACCTGGCCTCTTTAGCATTTTTTAGCAGCAAAGTATTTTTAAAATTAAGGTATATACATTGTTTTTATACACAATTCTGTTGCACACTTAATAGATTATGGTATGATATAAACATAACTTTTATCTGAGTGACCCACTTTATCAGGATATATTCTTTATTGTGATGGGGTGGAACTCAACCTGCAATATCTCCAAGATATGCCAGTAGTTTGATTAATTGAAATCTCATTAAAAGGAAGAGTCTATATAATTTGGATTATTCATTTAATCTGTATGCCTAGTAAATTCTTACTAGCCTTTCTGTTTACTTTTTATTCCCCATAATGAATATTTTGCACATTTGTAATAATGAAACAGTATCAAATATATCTGCTGTTTCTCTTGTGTCTTAGATTTTACTGTACCATCTCCTGGCCACATTAAAACTTTTTGCACCTTTATACTTTCTCTAGCTCTTTTTCCTAAATTCATCAACCAATCTGTTAAATAATTTATGTTACACTTACAGTGAAAGAAGTGAGCATCCCTAGTGGTTAAATGGTTTTTGAATATAATGTTTATTATTATGATTATATATGCCACATTTTAGGCAGCTGGTAAATACATGTTGTATGAATAAACAATTGATATGTATATATTTTTAACAGAAGTGGAAAAATTTAGAGAGATTAAGCATCTACTTCCATTTATTGTTTAATTATTTTATTAGCAATGTTAAAAATAAGCAATAAAATATTTTATGTGATAAAGAAATGCTGGGGAAGCATAACTGTCACACTGCCAAAATATGTTACAATGTATATTTTGCTTAATCCCATTTTGCTTCCTTATTTTAGGTGTTAAGTTCAAGAAATCTGAGGAAATGTGTTAACTTAAAGTGATAGAAAAGTAGATGCCAACAACTTAGACTCTTAATAAAAATAATCTTACATAAGACATTTTCTTGTTTGAATTGTGCCTATTTTTCTTCCAGAGTGCCCGAAACAATAAAAAGCAGTTTTCTTTTGCTTTTAAATGTCTGTGATTTTACTTTAAAAGTCCCATACATACTTTTTTATATACAATTTTTCCTGGTGTTTGTGTCCTGTATAAGATTTTCAATTTACTTTGAACATTGTTATTACATTATAAAACAAATGGCAATATTTGGATGGTTAATAATGTTAGCTCTGTGGATGCAGGAATGACATTTGTCTCGTTCAATGCTGTATCTACAGCACCTCGAACGTGGACATGGAACACTGGAGGTGCTCAAGAAATTTATGTTAAAGGAACTAGATGTCTTTGCTCAACACCTGGCGTACCCTGTTAAAGAAGAGTAAACAGTATTAACGCAGCCTGGCACAGTGGCTCACACCTGTAATTCCAGCACTTTGGGAGGCCGAGGCGGGCGGATCACCTGAGGTCAGGAGTTCAAGACCAGCCTGGCCAACGTGATGAAACCCCGTCTCTACTAAAAATACAAAAATTAGCCAGATGTGGTGGCGCATGCCTGTAGTCCCAGCTACTCAGGAGGCTGAGGCTGGAGAATCACTTGAACCCAGGAGACGGAGGTTGCAGTGAGCCAAGGTAGCACCACTGCGCTCCTGTACTCCGGCCTGGGCGACAGAGCGAGACTCCGTCTCACCAAACAAAAAAAAAAAGAAAAAAGAAAAATAGTACTAATGCTGGCTTTTTGTGCCTCTGTTATTGTCATAATGCAGTGTTCTTCACAGTATGTTCACAAAAAATTATTTACTTGCGAAATTACTAGTTGCTAAAATAAAAAAAAGTACTATATTTAGTTTTTTTTGGAAAACGTTGGGTTAAATAAGTTTTGTTTATTTGCTTTTTTGTTATTGAAGCTAAACATCCAAAGGAACCTCTGATAATGCTCATGTACATTGTAAATCTCTAAGAAATCTGCATTAAATATGCTGTCTCACAGACTTGTTTAAACATTTAACATTCATTCCCCCCACCCTCAAATACTTTAGTAAACTGTCCTTAGAGAGATAAAAGTTATTTTACTGTAATGATTTTTGACAGACACCTAATTATCCTGAAATGATTTCATATGAAGAGATTCTCTTTGAAAGATATCTCACTTTTCAGATAGGGATCTGTTTCCTTTCTAAAATATTCTTTTCCCACTTAATCATTTCATTAAAAAAAGGAACCTAGAGTCATTGAGACTTCTAAAGATTTAGAAAAAAAAAGTAGGTGTGGGTATTTCTAAAAAATTCTGTATCAGGCAGAATTTTAAAACTTAAAACAGTAAAGAAATCACAACGTGGGAAACTACCAACAATTTTGACCACAAGAAAATATAAAACCTCTAAACCTCAAAAAAAGCATAAGTCAAATAGGTAAGTCAAGAAATAAGTCAAAGGCATTAATATATACAGAGATTGAACAAATTGATGAGAAAGACAAAAGCAGTAAGACCATCATTTAAAAATAGGTGAAGGCATGAAATAGATCATTTGAAAGGATAGCATACAAATGGCTAATAATTTTTTTAATTTAATATTTAGTTTCACTAATGCAAGTGTAAAAGAAATGCAAATTACATTTTATTACCTAGCTCAGTGTTTCCCAAACTTTCTTGGTTCATTGTGAACCAAGAAAGTTCAGTGTCTTAATAATTTTGTCAACGTGCATTTAGGGCTAAAAGTAATACTGAACAGTTTCATTTTATTAAGTAGTAAGGTCCAAACAACTTAATAATGATTTATGCCCTAACAACTTTTTATCCATTTGGGAAAATTATAATATATAAATTGAAACCCAAAACAGGGTTTGGTTTTGTTTTTTCATCCTTAGATGGCCACAGTTACTTACTAATGGGATGGTATGCCTTGTTGGGCATACCATCCCATTAGTAAGTAAGTGAAATCGATGGCTGATTCCATGAAAAGATCAATAAAATAGATAAACCTCTAGCAAGATCAATCAATATTAAAAGAACACGTAATTTGGCATCGTCTAGAATAAAAACCGGAAATCGCTAAAAATCCTGTAGCCATTGGAAGCATAATATGGGGATATTGTGAACAACTTTATGTCAAATTCAGCTAGATGAAATAAAACATAGAAATTATTGACTCTCATTCAAGAAGAAATACACTCTCTGAATAGCCCACATTTATTCCAGGAATTGAAATTGAAGTTAAAAACCTTCCCACAAAGAAAACTCAGATGACTTCACTGGTAAATTCTGTTAAATATTTAAGGAAAATGTAATTTAAGAAAAACATCAAAGGAACAAATTCTGCCAGACAATAGAAAAGGGAGGAGGGAGGCCTCCAAACAAATTATTATGTTCAGCATTACTCTGACACCAAAATCAAAGACATTACAAGAAAAAAATACTGCATAATGGTATTCTTCATGATGCAGATGCAAAAGTCCTTAAAATTTTAACACATTGAATCTGGAATATATAAAAAGGATAATATATCATGACTAAGTGGGATTTATCTTAGGAATTTAAAGTTGGTTTAACATTGGGTGAAAAAAATCACTCAATGTAATTTTCCATATTAACAGAGTAAAAAAGAAAAGATTTTAGTCTGTCTTTAAAGTTGCAGAAAAAGTATTTGACATAATTCAGCATTCACATATTATAAAAATTCTCTGCAACAGCATTCACATATTATAAAAATTCTCTGCAACAGAGTAGAAAAGAACTTCCTTAGAACTTCCTCATCATGATGGTTATCATTTGATGAGTGTAATAAGAAAATGCGGACACTTATGTTGATTCCATATCTTGGCTATTGTAAAATGATGTAATAAACATGGTAATGCAAATATTTCTTTGACATACTGAGAATAAATCAAATGTATTTCTATATGCTAGGAATGAACAGTTGGACATTGGAATTTAGAAAGCAATGCCATTGATTATAACATCCCAAAATGTATGAAATACTTAGAGTTAAATTAAGTAATATGTGTAAGAACTGTGCACTTAAAATCATAATACATTGCTGAGATAAAGACTTCAATAAATGCAGAGATGAGACATTATCATGAGTTAAAAGATTCGGTATTGTTAATATGTTGGTTTCTCCTGAAATTGTGTCTGTCAGTTCAAGGCAATTGCAGTCAAAATCCCAACAGGCTTTTTAACAGAAACTGGCAAACTGATTTCAAACTTTGTTTGGAAATGTAGACCTAAAATAGCCAAAATAATTTTGAAAAGGCAAATTTGGATGACTTGCACTGCCTGATTCCAAATTTATTCCTAAGATTTGCTCAGTTGGTTTAAGGATAGACATAGAGGTTAATGGAATGGAATAGAGTCCAGAAATAGAACCCAAATTGATCAATTGATTTTCAACAAAGGTACTGAGATAATTTAAGGGGGGAAAGGATAATATTTTCTATAAATGGGTCTAGAACAACTCAATACCCATATTTTTGAAAAAAATGGTCTAAGACTCTTATGCCATATATAAAAATTAAGTTGAAATAGCCATAGACTTTTGACAACTGTAGTAATTATGTGAATAGATGTTAAACACATATTTATATGTTTTATCTGTATATATGTAAATATTCTGCAATATGTGAAATAGTATATACTTATTATATATAGTACAGACACATATTTCTTGAGAGGTAAGGGACAAACATCCAAATTAGAGACTTTAGACCAGAGACATACACTTATATTTCAGAAATTTCAGAACATCAAGGACAAACTGAAGTTACTAAGAGCTTTCAGACAAACAGGACACATATAAAACTACATTTATATAACACTTTTAAAAAGAAACTTTGGAGGTTAGTAGCCCAGTGAAAAAAGTCTTCAAAATGTTAAGAGAAAATGACTTTCAACCTGGAAATTCTAAACCCAACGAAGAGGAAAACATGGGATTCAGACAGCAGAAGACTAATCATGAGGGGGACAAAGGAAAGTTCTGGATAACAACTCTGTAATAAACGCAGGAACCATCAGTTCCAACTGGAGAAAGGGATGCCAATGGTTGTGAGAAAGCAAGAGGAAAGTGGGATTGGCAAGGACCTATGACATCGTTTTGGACTCTGAGTGTTTAGAACAGTTATCAGTAAGGTGTGAGAACCTCAGAGGAGGGGGTAAGTGGCACTGGATACAGAAACACAAGCAAAATAAAAAGTGAGACGATTATTAACTCTAGGAAAAATTAAAAGGTGCACAAAAAAGGAAATGTAATCACTGTTGAGCCAAATAGTATGTTATGATTAATATTTCTGTGACTACTGGAAATTTCCATTTCTATACTATTAATCAGAAATGATTATGTAACTATTGAAAGACCACAGAAGTGAGAATTGAGAGGGCGTTTGTAAGAGAGCTGAATCCTTAACTACCAGGACAGAGAAGCAGTAGATTATCTCTAAACCTGATGAATAAAAATAACCCATATATTATTTAGAAATATGAATATAATCACCAAAAGAAGGAGCTGAAAATGGTTGCTTTTTGGGATTTTGATTAGATTGCTTGGGGGCAGGTAGGGCAGCATGGGGAAGAGACTATGTATTTCATTAAATGCCACTTGGGACCATTTGATTTTTTTTATTGGCATATCTAACTATGGTAAAAAGAAAAATAATCATTAAAGTAATAAAAGAAAAGGACTCAGAATGCTAAGCAAACTGAATAATTCAGCATTATCATAAATCTAGAATCTGGGAGAAAGTGTTACCTAACAGCAGCAACAAAAATATCATTTCATAATAATGGGGAAATGTTCAAAATATATTGTTCAGTAAAATAAGCAGGTTATAAAATAACAGTGTGTAAAATAACTCATTTTCATACCAAAATTTATCTTTGCATGCATTAAAAAAACACAAGAGGATGATACAGAAATACCAAAGACAGTTATTTCTAAATGATATAATTATGGATTTTACTGGTGATTAAAAACATTTTATATGAATGTTTTACATTTGAAATTAGAAAGAGATTTAAGAAAACCCAATGAGAGAAAGCTATTTAAAGAGTTTGGAAATGATATCATTCATAAAAACTCCACTTATTAGTTCTTTCAATGAGCAAAGCACCCTGCTAAACTCTTTGGAGGTTACACAGATACATAAGATATTGTTATACTTTCTCAAAAAGTCAAAATCTAACATGGAGATGAAAATTAGTGTGTAAATACCAGCATAAAAGTCACAAATAATATAAGATAGAGTGATAGAGTGTTGGAAGCGTTCTAAGCATGAGGGTCAATACAAGAATAGTTCTTTAGTGAGAAAGACCACTTTAAAATGGAACAGAGTTAAGGAGGTTGCAAGTGGAAGGATGTGGAGGATTTCAAGAGGTAGAAATCATGTGAGGCCATTACAGCAACAAACAAGACTCAGAAGTGTAGGTGCAAAGTAATTTTGACTGGGGCCTGGGGTAGGAGTGGAATGTGTGCTTTGGGACCAGATTGTATAGGGTGCTGAATGCCAGGTAAAGGGATTTCAACTTAGTTCAATAAAACTTAACAGTTATTGAAGGTTGTTGGAGAGAGGAATAAAATAATTACACACGGGAAGAGAAAGCCTATTTGAAGTCTATTATGCCAGGCCCAGGTGAGCAATAATGAAGGCCTGAACTAGGATATTGATTGTGAGAATGAAAAGAAGGGATCAACTTGAGAATCATTTTACGAGTCCAGTATATAGAATTTAGCAGCTATTTGGAAGTAGGAAAAGAGGTAGAAGGTAACAAAAGTGGTATTAGAACAGTGGTAGCACTAGCAAAGAAGGGCAGTCAGAACAAAGGGGGAGTTTTGTGGAGGAAGATAGTTTTGGGTATCTTGAATGTTTGATTTGGTTTCGGGGGAATATCCGTGAGGCAAGACTCAAAAGGCAGTTGCAAGTATGGATTTGAAGTAGTCATTCAGCAAATACATATTGTTTCCTATGTTTAATAACTCGATATGTATTATCAGTTTAAAATTGAGTAAAACAAGATCTCTGTCCTCATGAAGCTCATCATTTGGACTAGGGAAATAAGTAGGTATCAAATGGTTAATTACAACACAGTTGTTGTAAGTAATGCATCAACAGAGTATGAACAGAGTTCTGTGAGAGCAGAGGAGACAGCTATGTCCTGATGCTCTTTGTTTTGGTTGTAGGGAACGGATTCACTCAGATATTGAAAGATGTACTTGGCTAGTTGCTTACAAACATGGGAAATTATTCTTGACCTGATGTGGATGTTTCATAAAAAATGAACACTTCATTTAGAGAGCAAAGAGGGAGAACATTGTACTGAGAACAATATCTGAAGGGATGTTTATAACATATTTGCAAGTTAGGAAAAAACTGAGAAGCAGTGAGAGGGAGTGTAGGATCTGATCTCAGATGCTAAAATAGGAGACCCAAGACACAAGAAAGCTTGATAGTGGCCAAGAGATTAGGAAGATAGAGGATTAATAAAAGCCTATGGATTTAGTGATTCAGAGACCATTGACTTTTCAAAAATGTTTCAATAATACCAGAAAAAGTCTGCTTCAGTTGGTAACAATATGAAGTAATAATAATAATAACTATTATAAAAATAAGGGTAGTGAAATATTGGTCCTTTTATATGAATATATATGTTATATGTATTAATTATGTATTACTTTAAACTCATGTACAGATAAACACAGGTATAGGGAGTAAGTATAAACAATATTTTTATGAACTTTATTTTTAAGAAATAGTATGAAATGGATAGGAAATGGTCTTGTGGAGATAGTAGAGCCATTGAATTTGCAAGGATTGTTGGCAATGTCTGAAAACAATTTTCAATAGAGTAGTAAGGGCAGAATGTAGACTTTGAAGGAGCTAAGTATGTAGAGGAAAATAAATGACTACAGGTCTCAGAAATCCTGAAATCCTGCCTTTCCACCCCCAATCATGTAATGACTACTTTTTCTTCATTTATCACCTGAAATGTTCCTACTTCAAACAGACCTTGTTCAACCTTTTCAAACTAGTTTCTCCATGTTATACTATAACACCATTCTTTTGCTCCATGCAACCGCCCACAATTTGTAATATATTGCTTGTGTATTTTTTAAATGTCTGTCTCCCTCACCAGACTGTCAGTTGCATACGGATAGGCACCATGGGAATTTGTTTTCCACTTTACATTTTAGCCTCATGAGCATTGGTGCATAGTAGTCTGTTATTTAATGAATGAGAGAGGTAAAAGGATAGATTGTCTCCAGAGCAAATTTATTGGAAATAGAATAGTTGTAAGAAATGTCCAAATCCAACATGTCACCTAATAATTGGGTTGCTGGAATAGAATGGAGATGAAGAGTTGGGAAAATTAAGGTTATACGTTTAGAACAAAGCCCAACTCAGATCCCTGTTGGACTCGATGGGATGAAGAGGAAGGAGTGATGCTTTAAAATAGAGGACAAAATGGGAGAAGCTGAAATAAAGCAGATGGGATAGAAATGAGAGTAGTAAAAAGTGAGTAGAAAACAGTAAAAACTACATGTCTCTTCCTTCTTATCAGGTGAGTTGGGACTTTCAGAGGGTTGTGAGCCAAGGGGAGTAGAATGAAAAACCATGTTTCAATTAAATTGAGAAGGTATGATGATTGCTTACAGAAATAAGGGGAAGAAAGTATAGGAGAATATGCTCATAGTACAACAGAGGCATCATAATGTGATGGGACTAATACCAGGGAAGACCCAGAAATGACTGAAGTAGTTTACAGCAGGCTATTAGCTTCAGTGTAAGTGCTTACTAAGTATTAATTGGTTAATAAACTTGTTCAGTGTAAATTCATTACTATTTCTAGAGAAATATTACAGAAGAACCCAAAATTGAGTAATGCTAATAGCAAACAGATACTTTTTGTTATGTAGTCCCGTATCTTGGAACATAATTACATGTAAATTTATTTATATTATTTACACTAGATGATTTCAGCAAAACTTATTTTTTGTATTTTTAATGCTGTCACATGGTGATACAAGTTCTGCACAGTATTCTCAGCTACTTCCCAGAAATCCATGGTTCTGAAAAATAGAAGCTGGTTTGCCAAGCATTTTTTAAAAAATGAATAATCACTCCATAAATAACTTTTATGATAGTTTACAAACAATTATGATTATGAAATAACTGATCTTAATTTATGTGTACCTCAATTACAATCTCAAGGTTTGGTGTAGTTTTCTTTTTCATCAGTACAGTGAAACTTTTAGGCAGCCATGTATACCTTGCCTTGTTACAGTATTTCAGTTCCTCTTGTGACCAATGTCATAGCATGAGTTTATAAGGTAACTGGGGTTAGGGATGCTATCTTTGGTCATGAAAAAGGGTTGTCTGTTATTCTCTGGGCAAAACTAAATAATTCCTATGGGAGTCAAATAGAGACACGGGCCTGGATCACACTGTGCTTTACTATTGAGGGCTTTGGCACAGACCACCTGGGGTTTTATGTTGTTCTGTATTCATTCAAAACCAAGAGTCAAAGTGCTCTGTGATGTCCTTATGAAGACTCATGCATTAAAACATGCTTCTTTCCATAGAGATTATATTTTTCTTCTTTGTTTTTTAAAGTTTTTTTTTACTGAACATCTTAGTATTTTAACAGATGTATTGAGGTAATGACACTGAGATAATGGCTCCCTAGCTATTAGGGAATAATTCATTTCCTGAATGTGAGATGTTTTGGAAACTATTACTGTCATTTTGTAACTACATATTGTGTAATAATCCTGACTCAAAGCACCTAGTAGGTTAATTCTTGGTATTATAAAAGCTGATGAGGGAGAATATACTTACCTGCCACAAAATTTTGCATGTGTGAATAATTGTTACCAAGGAGAAAGGAAAGGAAACTCTACTTTCATCTGTACTTTTTCTCACCACTTGAGTTCTTTTTAATCTTCTTGGTACCCAAGAATAATCTATTAAACCATGACATTTCAAGTTGTTGCATTTTAAGTTTTCTTCTGTAAAATTCTCTGCCCTTACCCGAAAAGAAAAAAAAAAACACACACAACTCATGATGTATCTAGGATACTCCTGATTTGTCTTTTGAATGAGTCAAAGCTGAGAGTCAGTGTATTAAGAGTGAGATAATTTGAAGATTGATCATGAGGCCCTCAAGGTCTAGAATACAGTCAGAGCAAGAATTTGATTCAGTATTTCCCCTGTTGCCAGAGGTAAGATCCACCTGTCTTCTTGTCTTTGTCTTGGTAGAAATGTATTATCTTTTCTTACCAAAATTGGAATGTAAAGGAGGAAGAGATTTAAGTCTGAAAACTATATGAGTGATTCCTCCAGACTATCAAAAGTTAGCTATTGATTTTGCTTTGAATGTTGATGAGACTAACAGCACACTGACCTTGAGTTCTCTTCACAGTGGGTAAACCTCACAAGTGCAACTACTGTGGACGAAGCTACAAGCAGCGCAGTTCACTGGAGGAGCACAAGGAACGCTGCCACAACTATCTCCAGAATGTCAGCATGGAGGCTGCTGGGCAGGTCATGAGTCACCATGGTGGGTAGAAACTGGATTCACCATTTTTATTTCCTCCTACTGCTTTTGTAGTTCAACATGAAGATAAAATCTTACGCTGTTTAAAACTATTTTAGATCACTCTAACTTAAATGAGTTAAGCTTTGGGATACATTGCAAATAATCTATATTGAAATTTTGCAATACTCCCAAATTATTTCTGATAACATTTGAATTAGCATAATAATGACAATCAACCTTTCACATGCCAAAGGAAGGTGCTATTTACTCTTCTTTTTCATTTATCTAACCAGATAGAGCTGGTTCCACATTAGTCTGTAGGCTGCATGAAAGAATGAATTGGTTATTTGAATATTTTCATCTCTGTTAGGTAAGTGATCAGTCATATAATTTGAAATTTCTCCAATCGGCCCTTTAATTTTTATGAGAAATTACTTATTTTGCTTTCTACAACGTGCAAAACAATCTAGACCAAAATTAGACACCATCTCTCTCCACAAAATACATTCTCCAAGCAAAACATCCTGATCTCTAAATACACTACAGCAGGTAGGAAGGCAATCCCTAAGGTTTATCAATGAATAATTCTCTGTTCCTGAAAAGTTAATTTTAATAATCAGCCTTATGTAGGAAAATAATGAATTTCAGTTCTTAAGATTTGTAGTGTCTATCTTGTCTTACTAATTAGATTTGTCTACTGATAAGTTTTATTTATACAAAGACAAAAATCTCAACTTATTAGTACATGTATATCTTTTATTTATTTTTTTAAATTATTTTTTATTTTATTTTATTTTTTTCGAGATGGACTGTCACTTTGCCACCCAGGCTGGAGTGCAGTGGCGCGATCTCAGCTCACCACAACCTCTGCCTCCCCGGTTCAAGCGATTCTCCTGCCTCAGCCTGCCGAGTAGCTGGGATTACAGGCATGCACCACCAGGCCTGGCTAATTTTTGTATTTTTAGTAGAGATGGGGTTTCGCCATGTTGGCCAGGCTGGTCTCAAACTCCTGACCTCAGGTGAGCTGCCCGCCTTGCCTTCCCAAAGTTCTGGGATTACAGGTGTGAACCACTGCGCCTGGCCACTTGTATATCTTTTATTTAAAAAAGGTTTGCCCAGTATTAAATGGTATAGTTGGGGATTGCTACAGTCACTTTTAAAATATAAATATCTATGTATTGGCTTAGACATAGCCCGGTCAAGGATTATTTCTGGGGTTTTCTGTTTGTTTTATAGAGTATATACTATGGAACTGTGTTTGTTGGACAGCTAATGATTATGTGTTGTTGAATTGGGAATTTTTTTAATTTAAAATTTTTCTTGTTATCCTGAACAACTGAAGCATTTCCTTCTAGTTTCTATAATCTAAAGAATCTAATTCTATGATCAAGTCCATTTATTTTTATATTATCATCATTAACATTTTTTACAAACCTATCTGTGTATCAGGTCTTGGTAAATTTGATATTTCAAGCTTGCATTACCTGGGCTGATGATGATAGCATAGGATCTAGAACACAGAGATTACAAAATGGTATGTCTCGGAGTCTGCCAAACCTGCTCTGGCTACATGGTGTCTGGGTGTGTCACTCATAGGCTGGGTTTGAGGTTTAAATGTGATTGGATATGTAATAAATGCCCAATAAATGGTTTGCTTTACTGTTAACATTTGAGAACATTAAATAACTGAATAACAGTAAATGTGCTATTCCCTATAAATTTGTTATTTACCAGCAATAACTTAAGCATTAGAAGTTTCATTTGCTGACCAAATACACTGTTACTATTTAAATTGATGGATTTAAGGGTAAATTGAGGCAGGAAGCTGATGGAAGCTTGGAGGAATATCAAGTCTTCCCCAAAACACCTTATGGCATTGCTACTAGTTTTTCTATATTATGTTCTCCCATTGCAGTTCTGACATTTGATGGGATTATGTATTTCCAACTTTATTTATTATTTTTGCATTCCTAGTTATTTATGGAATTCTGTATTGCATACATACTCCTAAAAGACTATATGGTAATAGGGAGGTAAAATGTAAATAAATTATTATAATCAACATTGAATTATCTGTTGGCAGATTGAACTTTTAGAGAATCAAATGCTAACGAAAAATTTAAACAAGCATATTTTGGGGGAAGCAAAGACATGTCTTCTAAACAACTGGGGCCTCAGTCTTACCCCCTATTCCCCAGATTGCTTAGCCCTCCACAGGCATAGGCCCTTTACAGGTGGTGCTAAAGCTGGAACCAAGTAGGGGAAAGTGGGAAAGAGGCAGGGGCACTGGGTAGGTAGAGCAGAGGGTAAAACCAAAGAGGAGAACGGATTGAGGGTAGCTTCTGATACCATTTATAGAACCAAATATTCTTAAATACTGGATATCGTTTTAACCACATAAGTTTACATTCATGCCATTTCATGCCGTACTTTTTCTGGGTTTGTTTTAACAATAATTTGAGATTATCCTTAATCTCCTCTACCTGTTATTAATATGCCTAATGGGAAATTGGCCATACAAGGTAGGAGTTGATAAATACTGTAAGAGAAAAACATGATTCTGTAAAATGCTGCTAGAGTTCATCATTAACATGTGTCTCATATAAATAGCTTGGCATATGTCTCTTTTTAAACAGAAGCACGATGAAACTTATATTTATCCCCTTCTCTTGCTGTATCTTATTTATTTGTTTTCCTTTTTTGTGGTAGATATGAGAGTTGCTGTCATTTTGGTTGCCATTAGCTCCATGAAATGATTTAACTATTACTCGTTTTTAAAAAATACCTGACATAGTTATATTTCCTAGTCTCTCTTTTCCAAAACATGTTTTTCCCTATGTTGTTCTTCTAGTATGGAATTTTTTAAAGAAAAAGAGGCATTTTCACTTTACTCAGAAAACATTTATCAAGAGCTTACTATGTGCCAAGTTATATAGAACATTCTGGGATATAAAAATAAATGGACACAGTTTTTTTAATACACTTACTTTATAGTCTGGTAGGAAATACATACTTTAAAAAAATAAAATAAAATGAAACAAAAGCTCTAATAAGGATGCATACACAGTTCTCTGGGAACATAGATGTAGAATTAACCTAACTCTGGAAAAGTCAAGAGAGGCTTCTTACGTGCAGGAGTGTTCAATCTAAACATGAGGGATGAGTAAAAATTGCATATATCAGGCAGGATACAGAGAATGTATATTCAAGGAGAAGAAGAGGCTTGGAGATATAAAAGATAATTAACAGCTTCCCTGATGTTGAGTGTAACTGCAGTTTAAGGAGTGGTAGGAAATGAAGCTTCTGAATTAGTAGGTTGTGATGCAAAGACAGAGTCTTCTCTGCTAATCTAGTGTTTGAATTTCATTGTGTAACTGATGGGGGGCCACTAGGGCAACCAAATTTGTTATTAATAAGGTAATCAAATCAAGAAAAATGTCTCCAATGAGGATACATGATAAATGCCTACCTGGGGCAGGGGGTATGGTGTGAGGAGAGACTGGAAATGAGAATGCCAAGAAAAAGATGAAAAGGCAACTGCAGAAGAGAACAAGGTGAAATATTGAAGACCTATTTAGGAGGTAGAATAAAATGGTCTTAGAAAAGTTGATTGAGTTTGAGGAAAAAGGATGAATATCATGACTCATAGTTTTGGAAATAATAATTGAGTTTTATGACGATTATTTGTATAATTAAATTATTTAATTGGGTTTGATGAGCTTATTTATTTAATTGGGTTTTAGGGCAGATTATTTATCTTATTTAATTAGGTTTTATGGCAGATTATCTTGTTCAATATTATCTTTATGTTGCTTCTTCAAGTCTGTTCAGCTTGAAGAAAAAGCTTTAAAATCAAACTATGTTATTACCTGTTTTACCTAAACCTAAAGACAAAAATGAAAGTGCAAAGCAGAAGGATAGCCAGCTTAAAATCTATATATATTGTTAGGTTTATGCTTTGAATTGTTTAGGAAAGGGAGGTTCTTTTTCACAGTGTAGAGGCATTGTTGGGCACCCCCAAACTTTGGAGTAAGCTTTTTTGACTTATTTCCATTGGGTGACATCATTCAGTGACCATCCATTGAATATTATATCTCTCTTGTATCATAAAAGGTATTAGAGACACAAATACAACAGAATGCAACTCCTGAGGTTATTTACCAGCTATTGGAAGATAGACCAGTAAAACAACAATTATAGTACTATGTGATAAGCATTATGGAGACAGAGAGGACATACCTAAATCAGCAGAACATCCAAGAGGAATTTCCCGGGATTGAGCTTAGTTTTAAAAAGCAAAAATGTGAACTAATAAATGGAGAAGGGTGTTTCCTGCAGAAAGAACAACATGTGTGAACAACTACCAATGTAGCATCTAAAACACTTGGGGTACCTCCATGTGTGTTTGTAAAGAGATGTGGTAGGGAGGAGGAGAGGCAGAAGACTGGATGAAAGGAAGAAATCTAGGATTTTCCACAGGTGACCAGCATGGCTGATGGAGTAAATAGTAGTGTCATTCACTGATATGGTAATTAGGAAAATAGAAGAAAGAAAGGTAAATGGAGATTTTACTTCTTTTACTATATTCTTTTATGTCTCTATGAAATAGCCAAATAAAACTGTCTAGGAAGAAGTTAAATATATAGATCTCAAGCTCTTGAGAGGGGTCTGAGTAGGAAACAAAGATGCAGGATCCATCATAATTTATGTAGTGGCCCAACGTAGTAGTTTTTAATAAGACAATACGGATAAGTACAAAGTGTGACATCAAGAAGGCCAAGAACACACTAGCAGGAAAAAAATTTCATGAAGATGAGTAAGAGCAGAGTAGGAACATGGAAAGAGTGATTTCACAGAAGCCAAAGCAAGTGTCAGCACTGCCAAATGCTGTCAAGAAAATAACTAAGATAACTGTAAAGTTTTTTTTTAGATCGGGTAACATGGAGAAAATTTGCAACAATATAGAAGACATCTGTTGTTTTTGCCTGCCTGACATCCCTTCCTCCTTCTCTTGATAACAAGAGTGCCCATTTACCTTTAGAGAACTTTCCTGTTGCATGTAGCTGTGGTGGGACCCTCAGTCCAGGTACTCTGCCCTCTCCTGCTCAGGGGCTAGACATGTGACCTAATCTAGGTCCCTTAGACTTGGAATTTGAATTTGGGTGAACTGTTTGGTTTTTCAAAAGGATACATTGGGAATACACTTATGGTTTTGCCATTATGGTTATCAATGTTATGAAACAGTGATCTAATGGAATTATGTTTTTATCTTGGTTATAACCTCAAATATAAGGTCAAAGAGGATGTTTGGTTATAAAGTTTGTTCAAACAGGGGAAGTTACCTTATTGGTATATTTTTAGCCCAGTTAATGTCTATGTGATTAATGCATTATTGAGATATCTAGAGAATTTGTTTTATGTTTCTAGCAATGTATACACAGAAATATTTTGATGAGTTGCACCCAGATCCATGAAGCAAAAAAAAATCAGATTGGTTACATAATTAAGTAAAAATGTATCAGGTCTTTACCCAATGGCAGACCTTACAAGTATGTCTGACTGGTTTACAAAAAGTCAACGCTCAAAATACCTCTACAAAGAGTAGTATAGCATAATGGTTGAGCCAGGCTCTGGAGCCAGACTCCTAGTAGTAATAACATTCTCTACTAACTAGATGTAAACCCTGAGGAAATTACTTAAGATCTCTGGGTCTTTGTGTTCTCATCTGTACAGTGAAGATGGTATTACACCTATTTCATGGAGTTTCTGGATGAATTAAATTAATTATTAAATGCAAAGCCGTAAAACAGCACACAGCACATAGTATACGTCAGTTATTATTATTGCCGATGTGGTAGAAACAAGATCAATTTTTGACATGAAAAGGGCTATTGTAAAGTAGAAATTAGATCAGAACTCTGCCAAAGTCATCATTTTCAGTTCACATGAGCTTCATTGAACTCGAGACAAATCATCTGAATTGAGGTGGATGTGGTGTGGGACAGTTCCCACACCCAGGTTTCGTTTTGAGTGTTAAATGCGTTCAAATATGAAAATTCAGGGTGAAACTTAGAGCAAAACTGCCAGGTTTTGGACTACTCATTTCCGAACAAATTAGCATATTCAATTTTGGGGGCAAACCCGTTAACCAGTTTTGCTAGTTTTTTAGCTAAATTTACAACAACATTTTTTTTTCTTGCCAAATTCTTTCCTTTTGGATCTTGGTCTCTGACATATTTTCATCTTTGGTCCATACATGGACTGCTTTTTAGTTTTATTGTTACTTCTAATAATGTAGTAAGTGCTTGTAAATCCATCATCCAAACAAAAAGTTAAGATTTTGACCACAATTTGTATCTCATTACCTAGTTCTCCACCACACCACCACCACTGTGCCATTCTTCTGACTCCCCTTATGTGAATTGGTCATCCTTGAATGTTTTTGAAATTCTTTGCTTTTTTGTTGACTCTTTTTGCTTTTGTGTAACTTTTTTGGTTGTTACTAAAAGAGAATATAATGTTTTATACATAATATCTTGGGACATACTTTTTCAATATGATAACATCATTAATGATATAGTGTAGACAATGATCTGTTTCCTTGTTCCTCAGTCTCACCTTGAAACTTTTTTTCCAAATTAACATCCAATAATTGCACAATCCGTTGCTATTCATAGCCAGAGGACTTCTTATTAAATGTAGATTACAATTCAATTTTTCTGACCCATCTATAGGTTAATCAAAACTTGGATGGAATGTTGATTTCTTTAAACATGACCAAATCATGAAAACATTTTTTCACACTATGTTTCATTTTTTTCAAAATTGGTAACCTATTGATTATTAAATACGTCAACTGAATTGTGCATTCAAGTTTCCTAACTTTCATCTCTTGCTTTCTCACTTATTTTTGTGTCTGCCAAGAGGATCCCCTTATAAATGAGAATACATTTTTTTATACACAGTGGGACTATCTTATACAAATGAAAGGATCAGAGTAAATCATTTTTACAGTGCATACTGAACAAGTAAAGTTATTCTAAGAAATGAAAGCTTTAGGTTTCCAAACAGTACTGGCACAAGTGCAACTGGAGAAAGCAACAATAATCAACAAGTAATAAGTTATGTTCTTTCCTGAGAACACTGTTTTTAATCAGCTGATTCGCCTTGTCTGAGTTGTTACCCTATCCTTAATTAAACATCCTTGGGTAGTATTTCTACTCAAAAAACAACTGTTTTAAGTTCTTTGTCTGCACTATGAATGTCAGTGTCGAAGGGCTAACAGATTAGTCCATAGCAACGTAGAAAAAAGGGATGAATAGGGAACAGCATTGGAGAGTGTATGTCAAATGAATTAGGGCAGTAGTTTAGTGAGCCAATGTGCCAATTTAGAAATGGATTCTTCTTCCTGCTGAAGAGCTCTTTTTAAAATAAATTACAATCATAAAGCTGCCACAGTTTACTGTGCATAGACATGTTCAGAATTGGCTCTTCTTCATGAGGGCTGCTTGGTGCAGGTATTTAAGCTACTGCCAATAAGGCTAACAGCTCATCAAATAGAAAATATGCTACAGGAAAATACATGGGTTAAGAAAAACAGTTAAATACCGTGCTGTTATTTTGTATGTCTGTTTCAGCTTTTCTCTCAAACAAGTTGACTTATGTAAATTGTTTTTTAAAAATAAACTCTAAAAGCCTTGAAAATAGTGCAGTCTTAAAAGTAGTATTGATTTTAGTCAATGCTAAAAACACTTTCAGGGGAATAAAATGAGAAACCACATGAACAAGTTTGCCACCAATAGTGGCAACAGTGTATGTCATGGATTTAAGAGAGTCTCAGATAAAAACAAATCCTCTGGTGTATATGTGTGTGTGCAAATTTAAAGAGTATACTTTCACACTAGAGGGTATTCTTTCTACTTGCTTCTATTGAAGCATACTAGCTTTTATAACACATATTGAGATGGCAAATCCAGCTTTGTATCATCCAAAATGTTGAAGAAATTATCAGATTGCGTTTTTCTATGGTTTTGTATAGTACCTCCTATGGAAGATTGTAAGGAACAAGAGCCTATTATGGACAACAATATTTCTCTGGTGCCTTTTGAGAGACCTGCTGTCATAGAGAAGCTCACGGGGAATATGGGAAAACGTAAAAGCTCCACTCCACAAAAGTTTGTGGGTAAGCATTACAAATGCTTTTGTTTCTTTGCAAGGTGATTTTAATAGGAAAAGGCAAGTTCCCATGTATTAGAAATATATATGGTGTGTTTCAGTTCATGAAATAAATACCCATCTCTTTTCTCCATTATTCTTTTTTACTCTCTGACACTCTGTGTACACCACACTTACACCAACACCCACAAATACATACGAGAGATAAAGACTGATAGTGGTCACCATCTCAAAATATGATGATATATAAAGTGAAATCACATGTAAAATAGAAAATATTAATTTGTTTAAAAAATAGTCATCCAGAAGAGAAATGGTCCAGCCTATTGGCCACTTTTGTAATCTGTTTTAAAATTTTCATTGGTGTCAGGTTTTTAGCTGTTTTTTTTTTTAACCTATTAACATTTATGCCTAGTGTTCCATTATTGGAACGCTAAGCTTGTGGGAGTTATTTATATCCTACTGCTCAAGGTCATCGCCAAGGTCTGATTGCAAAACTTAAAACAAAATTTCAACCTCAGGCAGAAATGGGTTAATTATTTTAGTATTTTATCTGGAATGAAGAGAATTTTTCTTTTTTTCTTTTTTTCAAAATTCTGCATTGGAAAAATAATGCAGCAACCTACATTCAAGATGTTTCATATTTGGATCTTTATTTTATATTTTGATCTTTTTTTTCATCCAGCCTATGATTTTGAACTGAAAAGATTAAATATCATATATTTAGACTTTCCCTTTTCATTTCCAAACCCTTAGATATTCTTTGATACGCCCAATGTTGGCATCATTCTGAATGCATGCTGTAAGTCGTAGATTGTCTCTGAGGATACAAAAAGCATGGACTTTTTAAAAGAAATATGAATAATAGAGATTCAATAAAAAGATTTGTTAAAGAATTGTTATTCATTTATATATAATATATCTATTAGGATAAAAATATTCAAACAGATTCTGACATTCTAGTGTCAGCATTGTGGGACATCCTGATTAAATGGTGATTGAGACAAAAATCTTTGCTTTGGTTATTTCAGGGAGGAGAGGATAACACAATTCCATTACTTCAGTAAACACTTAAAGAAGGTTTCCTTTCAATCTGAAATTGAAGAACTAACACATCACCAAAATAGCACTCTAAGACTAGCTGGAGGGATTTATTGAGAACTCATTGAAAGAAGGCGGAAGGGTGACGATAAGGGCCATAGTTTATACTATGTCAGTTGAAGCCCCTGAGTTATACACAAAGGACTACCTCAGGCCTTTGGTAACTTTTCTTTCTGTTCTTGTGGGTAACTATGAAGAAAAAAGAAATAAAGAGCCAGTTTACTTATTTTTAATATTGATTTTTTTGATGGATGTCATTAAATGCTTAAATCTAACTAGACTCTAGTGTAGTTGGAAAAAAATATATATTATTATTCTTTCTGTCTTCTGAATTTATATAGTCTACTCTTTGTAACATTTTTGTCATGTTTCCTGACTTAGAGATGTTACTCTCAATTTTATTTCACTGCATTCCTTAGAAAAGAGGGACAGCTTTTTAGAAAATTACATTATGATTCTAAAATATTTATATTATATTGTTAATTAAGAATTTGAGAGTATATTTTTCTTTATTTGGATTCTATCCTAGTAATATATAACAAACAGTAGGCATAGTAACTACTTCTGTTATTGTTCTTGAAACAAAAAGTTTCATCATTCCACACTTATTATAAATTGCCTTCTCCATGTGCCTCAGTTAAATACTATTCTTTGACCCTATCAAATTCTCCAGACCAATGATCCCAGAATTTCCTGCATATCTGCTTGTCTCTCCCTCTCTTTTCTTATTCAGCTTAGATTCCATGGCTCATCACTTCTACATCTCTCTTGCCATTATTCTTGCCTTTCTTGCCTTGTTGGCTGATCTATCATCCCCTTTTCCTGATGAAACCCTACTCTCTTGTAAAGCTGACTGAGCATCCTTTCCATACTTATATCTCACTAGATGTGCACCCCAGCCTGCACATCTGGTACTTTTGGAGCAAATTCCACAGGCTGATGAGTTGGCATCAATATATATGAATGAATAACTGATCCCAAATATCAGCTGGCCTATCCATCCTATGGAGCAGTATCCCTGAAGAATCATCTCTCCTGCTTTCCACCATGACAGTGCCAACCTTCTGTACTCTCTGCAAACATGCTGTCTCACTCCTTGGTGATCTTATATCTGTATTCACAGGGGATAAAATCACTGGAACTGATTTCAACATAATATTACCAATTCTATAGGATTGTATGCATCCATGGAAATGCTTTTATCTTTTTTCCTTATTTCAATGAAACAACTATCCCTCTTTCTAATTAAAGTTCATTCCCCCTCTTGTGCACAGGAATTCTCCTATCCTGGCCCCCCAGATACCTCACGCTATTATTTTTTCCTCTTTCTCACTTACATTTTTAACCTCTCCCCTCTATTGGGCATTTCCTATCAGCATTTAATGCAATAAATTCTCATAATTAAAAAAAATCTTCCTTTAAGCCCCATCTCCTTCCAGGTACACCTGTAGTCTCCTTTTCTTCAAAGGCGAAATTGTTGAAAGAATCTCTGTGCTTGTTTTCAATGATTTTTTTTTCTTTTCATTTCCAAGTCCGTGCAACCTGTTTTTCTTTCCCACACTCCATTGAAATTATTCTCACTGAGGTCACAACTAGCTTCTGTAGTGCTAAATCCAGTAGACTCTTTTAAGACAGTATCTTACACAGCTCCTAGGTAGTATCTGCCACTATTGAATAGTCAATTCCTTTGGAAACACACTCTTTTCTTGGTTTTTATGACATTGTTCTCTCTCTCTGACTGTGTTCAGTATTCTTTATAGGCTTATCCTTAACAGCTACGCAAGTTGGGCAAAGTACAAATGGAGGCCCCCATTCATATGCCTAAATATTTTTATATTATAAATCTAACTGTAAAACTTATTTTCTACCCTTCCAACTTGACTAAGTTCAAATAAATATGCAATTCTCAGATTTCCTGTAGCTCTACACTACACTTAGGCAGCATGAGCAGAACCACCCACTGGCTTACAGCTAGGCTCCTCTCTTAGACCCACTCCTAGTTCTCTCCATTACCAAAGGGGGTCTCACACACACATGTATGGACACCCCAGCCTGCACATCCAGGTTCTTTTTACGTTGCACATAAAGTCCAGTGCCTTGGCCATCAGGCCTAGGTGTGTGCTTACCAGTAGCACAGTTGGTATGAAGTATTATGGACCCTATGAAGAGGACTGTGTAGACCCTAGAAGCAGGCTCAGAACCATTTGGGAAAGGAATTCTGGGGTCTGAGTGAGCTTCAGATCAGCACATTCCCTTGGCCCTAGAAGCTCCTCATTTCCTGAGAAGAAAGGCCCAGGGCTCCCTAAACATGGGGCCCAGTGCAAACCCCACTTTCCCTGATCTATGAGTAGGCAGAAAAATCTTAGTGTTATTCCAGGTTCGATTTTTGACTCATCCCCTTCACACTCTACCTGGGTGATATCAGTTATTTCCTTGGCTTCAGAAGTTGCTTTCTATCAACTGATGACTCGTTTCTACATCTCAAGCCCAGGTCTCTCTTCTGAATTTGAGACTAAATCTTACTGGACATGACTATTACTCATAGTCCTCCCCAAACTGAATTCATCATCTTTTCTATCTCATTGTCATCCACTAAATTTCCTAGACCAGAAACCTAGAGCAACAATTTCCAAAACCCCTTTGCTAAATGAATACCTTCAGGACACTTCCTTGTTTATCCCCTTCAATCTGTATTCCTTTAGGGAAATATTCAAATTTTTAGCATATTTAGCCTTATATTATCTAACTTGTCTTTCGCACTTGTTTCTACTCTCAGCCTTATTGAAGTATAAGTAATTCCTCCTTTTTAAGTGACGCCCTCTTGCCTCTGATCCTTTCTACCAGCTACTCCACCTCATGTTTCTTCACTTGGCTAATGTTTACAATCACATTCTTGTCCTTGATTCCATTTCCTTCAAGAAGTCTTCCTTTAGTCCCCTGGTATGAGCTAAATATTCGTCTTATTTGACCCCATCACACATATCACACAATGTCGTAAATGATCCTTAAATTGCTATTGTTCCTTCCAAACTGTAAGCTCTTTAAGAATATAGATCAGGTTTGTCTAGCTTAATTTTGAAATGTTTGACATTGCATATATCTTAAGTTGAGTGCCATGAAATAATTTCTCCTCATTTTATGTTTCCATTTTTGTTACTCTAATCATTACACTGATCACGTAGGGGCCATTTCTTCCAATCTGAGAGTATCTGCCAAAATTACAAGTTAAGCATCCATCTACAACAACATATTAACCATTTATGGGAAACCCACATATGTTTTTAAGAAGCATTTATCTGTAAGATTTACCTATAAAAGTAACTGGTAAATAGAGACCACATTGTCTTAGGGACAGAATTTTTAAAAGACTAAATATTCTGTTCAAAACCAGCAATAGCTGGCTAAAAATCAAAACTACTTTTCCTGTTGCAAGCACCAAAACTCTTTTATAGTTAACAGTCAGACATTATGTTGATGTCAAATATTGGAGTAAAATTATATTTGTTGAGATGTGTATTTAAGGAAAAACTGCAAACACACTTCAATCAAGAAAAAGTATGGGAAGCTAGCAATGGGTGTACGTACCAGCACTATCACATACACATGTCTAAATAAGAAAGGATGATATAAAAATGAGTATCAATTTCAAGAAGCAAAACAATGAGACAAGATTTTCCGAGTTTATGAGCAAATACTTTTTGAAAGAACTCCTAATTTTATTTTTAAATAACCCTACATTTCATTCATTTTTATTAGGTGGTACAACTTTTAAAAGTATTTTAATAATGACTTTTAAAAAATCTCCAGAATGACATATATGGGTTATGTATATTTTTTCTAAAATAGTGGCTGAATCAACCAACTTAACCCTACACAACAGTGAGGTGCCATATGTTATAACCAGATCACTCTCACTTTTATGATCTTTGTAGCTTGGTCACTAATGTTTAAAATATGCAAAATCAAGCATAGTCTCTGACTTATTTTTACTGGGTATTCTTCCTCCTATTCTCCTTGAGCTCTATTCAAGTGAGAATTTTAAAAGAAAATGAAAATATGATAAACTCAATCATATCTTTCAGACTAGATGCATTCTCATGATGGCATCAGAACAAATGCAAATGGCTTATGAAATTTTTATTGCTTTTATATCTTTTTCCTGTCAAGAATATTTGTGGCCAGACCCAGTGGCTCATGCCTGTAATCGTAACACTTTGGGAGGCCAAGGTAGGCGGATCACTTGAGGCCAGGAGTTCTAGACCAGCCTGGCTAACATGGCAAAACCCTATCTCTACTAAAAATACAAAAATTAGCCAGATATGGGGGCGCATGCCTGTAAATCCAGCTACTCGGGTGGCTGAGGCATGAGAATCCCTTGAACTGGGGAGGCGGAGGTTGCAGTGAGCAGAGATCGCACCCCGAGACTCTGTCTCAAAAAAAAAAAAAGTGTATGAGCATCAGCAGAATTGCCCAAATATTTGACTTATAGAATAATATATACCAAATTATGAAAAATGAAGGCAATCAGTCAACTTCGTACCCTTTCATATTTTTAATCTGATACTAATGTTGTTGTATTTTTTTTTTTTACTTCTTTCACCTCCCACTTCCTTCCAGGGGAAAAGCTCATGCGATTCAGCTACCCAGATATTCACTTTGATATGAACTTAACATATGAGAAGGAGGCTGAGCTGATGCAGTCTCATATGATGGACCAAGCCATCAACAATGCAATCACCTACCTTGGAGCTGAGGCCCTTCACCCTCTGATGCAGCACCCGCCAAGCACAATCGCTGAAGTGGCCCCAGTTATAAGCTCAGCTTATTCTCAGGTCTATCATCCAAATAGGATAGAAAGACCCATTAGCAGGGAAACTGCTGATAGTCATGAAAACAACATGGATGGCCCCATCTCTCTCATCAGACCAAAGAGTCGACCCCAGGAAAGAGAGGCCTCTCCCAGCAATAGCTGCCTGGATTCCACTGACTCAGAAAGCAGCCATGATGACCACCAGTCCTACCAAGGAAACCCTGCCTTAAATCCCAAGAGGAAACAAAGCCCAGCTTACATGAAGGAGGATGTCAAAGCTTTGGATACTACCAAGGCTCCTAAGGGCTCTCTGAAGGACATCTACAAGGTCTTCAATGGAGAAGGAGAACAGATTAGGGCCTTCAAGTGTGAGCACTGCCGAGTCCTTTTCCTAGACCATGTCATGTACACCATTCACATGGGTTGCCATGGCTACCGGGACCCACTGGAATGCAACATCTGTGGCTACAGAAGCCAGGACCGTTATGAGTTTTCATCACACATTGTTCGAGGGGAGCACACATTCCACTAGGCCTTTTCATTCCAAAGGGGACCCCTATGAAGTAAAGAACTGCACATGAAGAAATACTGCACTTACAATCCCACCTTCCCTCAAATGTTGACATACCTTTTATTTTTTTTTAATATTATTACTGTCGATAATTCTTATTTTGTGGAGGCAGTGTCATTTGCTCTGCCTAATTACGATAAGGAAGAAACAGAAGAGAGAAGAGACGGGAATATTGTTTCTTTATCACCTGGCTTGTTTATTTTGTGGGAATTTAAGAGCAGTCCATTTCTACCAAGGCATATCATGCTTTGAAAAATCACTTGATTCATAAAGATTCACCTAGGAGATTCTGATTTGCCACTGATATTCAGGATTATGATGGAAGACAGGAAAGTTTAGACTTTTCTGGGTAGGACTTTGGTGGTTTAAAAATGGTATAAGTAACTTTATTCTTGAAAGAAGAATGTGTTTCAAACTGTAAACCAATTTTTTGTTCTTCAGAGATCATGGAACACAAACACATTGTTATTTTCAGTGATAACTCCTAAGAGGAGCTGAGTTGTTGTGGGTTCTATGTTTACTTCCCCTATGGAATTAATAATTCAGTATGTTTTACACTGTACCATATAGCAAAACTTTTAAACTACAGGTAGTTAAGGGCCACCTACAATACATCTGAGGTCCTGTGATCTTATTTTTCTAAACGTAAGCACTGTTTTTCCATAGTTTTGATGACTGGCATTTTATAGACACCCTGGCAGCCTTACTTTTAACACCTTTAAGGAATAGTATTTTTATGTAGTTTTCAGAATAACATATGGTCTAAGAGTGGATAAAAGGCAGTCAATAACTTCTGGGAGGGACTTCTACTTTCATAAATTTGTTTGAGAGGTTTTCCTTTAAAGTTGTAATGTGATGGCAGCATAGTATATGTATTTGTTTCTAAAAGTATGCTTACGATTGTCACTTTATCAGCATTTAATCAGTGTTAACCAGTCAGCAGAAAAATATAATTATGCTAACAGTAGGGGGAGAAAACCCACTTAGAAATCCCTTTTCTGGTATTTCTCTTTTCACTAGTTTTTTTCAAGATGTGACCTCCCAGTGTTCTGTCCACAGTTCATTCATCCTTTACTCTTTAAGTAGAAGGTCTTAAAAGTCTTGCTGTCGGCTATTTCTTTCAAAATCTCCTCAGAGCAATTGCTAATTTGACCTGAATCTGGTAACTTGAACCCTGTAAGGTTATAGAACTAGGGCTATTTATTTTAGCATTTCTTCAGTAGTATTTACTACTCTTGCTGCAAAGAAAAGGGAATGGGACTTCTTTGTAACCTGTACCTTGGACAACAGATAAAAGAAACAAAAAAATAAGAAAGTTTGCTTTTACCCTTCTTGGAGTCTAGAATGTGACAGAACCCCCAAAGGAAGGTCCTGCACATTTTTCTGTTTCCAAAACATTTAATTGTGTAAGTCCTTGTCAGAAATGAATCTCAATCCCTTAGTATAGAATTCCCCTTACATGGTATAGGTTGCCATATTTCATGTGCAGATTTTAATTTCATTTATGTGGGTGCTCTGTTTTTTCTTCGTAGTCCAACCACATTAGAGGGGAGGAACCGAGTGATACTGATTCAAGTCATTTTAGGGGGACATACTTGGAAGGCAGAACTTGCTGCTTCTGTTTGGGGAGGACAGGCCTGACTGTGACTGGATTATCTGATAACCATTTGTGAATACTGAAATTCTGTTAGGCAGTAACTGATAACTGCTCTAAAAGATCATTAAATAGGATGCTGAAATTATGTATCTTAGTACAGGGTGGTATGAGAATTACCAAGTCAAGAGAATTGTGGACATAAACAAGTTTGGCCCCAGTACTGATCTTAACTCATTTTCCAGCTTACCATTTGCTATTTAAATGGTAAGCACCAGCTAAGCACTTCTAAGCACTAACACAGCTAGAACTAGGCAAAAATGGTTAGAACTCAGCTCTCTTCTGCTAGTCCCTATCATAATTATTTTTGGGAAAATGTCCAAACTGCCCCTTTAAATCTAAGGGAATGCACCAAAACAGAGATATATAGAATGTCAACCATTTCATTTTTTTTTTTTCTGCATGCCTTGGTACATTGTGAACATACAACCTATTCAAAGATAAAGCATGTTTTTGAGACTTGCTCACCCCCCCGCCCAATCACTCCCAAATAATAATTGGAATGCCATTTTTTTTCCTTTTGGATGAGGTAAATAATTTTAAGGTTCATAATTTTGTCTTTTACTGCAATTTAAGGAAACATTTGGATGTCAGTCAATATGTTCATAATTTAGGCTGCATGTGAATTTCTGCTGCCATTATCTATGAATTTTCTTCCTGCTTATTTTTTTTTTTTTTCAATATATGAACAATCATACATCTACCTGCCCCGGGATGAAACTGAATTTAGGTGGACCCTAAACCTTATGAAGACAGTGCTAAGGCACTTTCCTTTTCTGATTTCATCTTTTTGGGAATCTGTTTTATTGAAGGTAGGTAGTAGTTGAGAGTGCATTTGCTACAAGCATATACTTGTATTTTCCTAGCTTCATGAGGAACAGAAAGAGGTGGATATGGCTCAGGGTGTGGCAGGGACAAATGAGGACAAGGTCAATTCAAATTTGTGGGTCAGAAAGAATTTTTGTGGACATAGTGTTTTTGGAGAAACTCTGGATGGTTATATTTGCATGGCTTTTCTTCACAAAAGGAAATACGCAAGGTTGTAGCATCTAAAAATAAATATAAGAGTCAGACACCAAATAAATCAAGTTTTACATAACAGTTGTATGCCCAGTTTATTTAGGTGAGATTTCGCATTACAGAAAGTATTTGAGGAGCATGAAAATGGGTTATCTTCTGTATTTTCCAGTTTGGCAAAAGTTCAGAATTTCATCACATTGCTTTTCCCTAATTTTGCCCAGAATTTTATCTTAGCCTCTCTCTGACAGTGATGAATCATGCTTAAAAAGCCATTCTCATTGGACCTTTTTAAGACAGGGAAAGGGACCAGTAGGCAGATTGGAAGAAATTTCAAGTCATTGAAATATTCCATTGAGATTTCCTAAAGGGACAAAATTGGGAAAATAACAAACTACAACTTAGATTTGGCTACGTAGTAGAAAGTATCTCCCCTACATACATACAGGTAATTGTATGTATGAATCGTAGGGTATATGTGTGTGTGTGTATTACACACACATTCTTTTTAAAGAGAATTCATGGGAAAAAAAAGCAGTTGGAGTGATCAGATATATTGCAAAAACCTACAGAGAATTTAAATGACAGTTAATACCAGAAATTAGTTGGATTTACTTTATCAGGTCTTAATAGGAATCACTAAAGAAGTTACTAGTATGTCTTTAGGACCAGTGGCAACTCTTAAACTAAAACTTTGGGTCCTTATTATTTACTTACAGAACAAAGTGAAAAACAATGATTAAGCTGATTGGATATAAATTCAAAGATATTTAATGTAAAGTTTTTTGGAATAGGAAGAAAATTCAGAAAATAAATATTATCAACAGTTACCTATTGGCAAATGGAGAAAGACAAGAACAGTTTAGTGAGCCCGGTATTTTGTTTCTATAGTTTTTATCTCAGTTGTACAACTCACAAAACCCTGAAGTCTTTGGTATTTTATAAATGTTTAACAAAATTTACATCAGATTAAGGCATTTAGAAGAAAATTATTATGTTCTCACTATCTTCCAAATTTTATTTCATCCTATCTCCAAAATAATTTCTTAGGGTAGAAAAAGAGCAGAAGGGGCTGTAAAAATACAAACAAAAAACCATGTGCCCCTAGTTTCAGGCAGAACTTAAACTGTCAGAGGTACTAGCTACATGATTTGTTTTTTAACTTTGGATTGTTCACATCCAAAAATGGATAAATTACATCTGTGTTTATCATCAGTTATATTTTATGTATTATTTTAATAAATACTATCTGAATGAAGACTATTCTAAACCAGAAAATTCCCCAAATCCAAAAGAAAAAAAAAGTGGGAAGGGGTGAAATTGAAGTTTGTATATATGAAAGTTATCTTAGACATATTTTTAATTCTCCAGTTTCTGCAAAATAATTAAAATATACAGTAACTGGTCTCCTAAGTCCTGAATTTAATGTATTAAATACTTATGTTCTTTATATTGGTGCCTTTTTAAAATGCATTGAGAGTGTTGGTTAGCTGTTGCAGCTGTACAACACTTTTAATATGCATTTTTAAAAATCACTTAAAATTGAGTACTATATAATTCATCTCTGCGTTTTTAGGGCAAATCTTTAGAGCAATTTCTAATACAGAAATTTTCAGCTCAGCTGTTAAAAGGAAAAGGAAACTTTGAAACTAGACTTTAATACCTCTTTAGTTTCATTGTATTTCTGAATATGATTACAAGATTATGCAGGTAAAATATAGAGTGAAACTTTACCTGTGAATTGAATTATAATTTGTGTTTTTGTTTTGTTTTTAAGGAAGAATAAGTTCTGTATCAAACAAGAATTTATTAGATAATTTTTTGGTCAATAAGATACAGTATTCATTTGGATTTTCATCTCCAGACTAGTATTGTTCTAGTCTTGGAATCTGTATTTTCTAATCTGTTAGAAAATAGAGATTGAAAATTGATGGAATAATGTGAAAAAGCAGGTAATTAATTCTCCTTGAACAAAGCAAAACTGAACAGTCATATCACATTGCTATTCTCCAAAGCATAATCTCAAATGGTTTCATATCATAGTTGTGTATTACTTGCAATGGGCGTGTTAGGATATGACAGCTTTTTAAAAAAATGAGCTGCTGGTTATACAAAGCAAATGGCATATGACCAAGAAGCTGTGATATGCTAGTGTTTCTTTTTATCATAGTGTATTACTAGGCCAAATGACACCTTGAATATTTTTACATTTATTGCAGAAACCTTAAACTTTGGAATTTCCATAAGGTTTTTATGTAATATTCTATTTCTAGCTTTTTAGTTTTATCTTGCTGTACTGTAAGTTTGAGGATATTTTTCACATGCACTCTTAGGAATAAGTTCATAATTCTGTTTATGGGGCTTTCCTCCCATAACACTGCATTTGTATATTTTCTGTATAAAATATGTGTTGTGTATTAACCTTTATCCCATACAGAGAGTGGTACATGAATGACAGTTTTCTAAGATGTCCTTTTTATTGTGAATAAAGTATAAAATTTAGAGGCCCTCTGCTAAGCCACATAAAGTACAGCATATAAGTTCATATAGGTACAAATAAATGAGTTTGCAGTGAATTGGGCCTTCAAATTACCTCAAGTGACACATAGTAAGAAAAGCTTCTTGAGCAGGTGGAGGTCACTGAATCCCCTACTATGCACTTATCAAGATTTTACTTACTTTAATTTACTGGAAATTGATTTTTTTTAAAAAAATGAGTACACTGTAACAAGGGAAGGGATCTGGGTTTTTTTGTTGTTGTTTTATTCTTTTTTTTTTTTAAGTAGTTCAAATTCTGAAACTGTGATTTAAAAATTTTTGACAGCCAAGCATTCTGATTTTGAACATAACTCCCTTCCCTTTCTGTGTAACAGGTCTCTCTGTTATCTCTTAAATTTTGTTACATCTCCCGCAGCCTCTTTCTTTGTCCATCTCCCTTCTGTCATTATCTATGGATGTTTACCTCTCTGTTCTCCTAAAAGTTTGAAGATTAGGTCAACTCTTATTTCTAGTTCATTGGTAATTTAATCTTAATTTTTTTGTTCGTGATTTTTGTTGGTTGTATAATCTGCTGACGTATTTTTATACTCAAGTGTAGTTTTATATTAAAAAGAAAAGTGGTTGGATTAAAAATAGTAAGCTATATAACCCTCATGTTATTTTCACTTTCAAATATTGGGTACCTAAAACATTACTTCAGAGATTATGTAATCCTATTATAGTATGTTTGCTTTCCTTTATTGTTGGATTTTACATTCTGATTTGGCTTTCCTCCAAAAAATGTATATCATGAAAGACTAGACAGTTATTTGCAAGTGTTTAGAAAGGTGTTACAAATGTAAAGCAAAGAGTCTTAACTTTCTCCTAATTGGGAGAAAAATGCTTTAACGTTACTATAATAATATTCCAGGTTTGGAGGGGGTCTCCAGGCCCCATATTTGCTGTTAATAGTTGGACCTTTTAGACCATGTGTTATTTGCAATCCTAGAATGATTGCTTCTGCTATTAGTTAAAAAGATACTATTCTTTTCTTTCTGTACAAGTGCAATACTCCCCTTGAAGTCTTAAAAACTATGGTGATATTTTTTTTCTTTTCTGACCTATTATTCCTTTAGCTAATGGCAAAAAGAAACTCATAAAAGTCATAGTATGTTAAAGGACACAACAAGCAAAGAGAAAAACACTCCACAATCAAAAGATTACAGAATGTGGAAACCACTAGTCTGATCTCATGGTATCTTTATTTAAGCTAAATTTCCATGGAAATTAGTAATCTTTTGCTTGAAAAATGTGTCCTAAAGTTGAACTTTTTACAGATTGAATCTTCTTCTTAGACCCTCGCCCAATGCTCTAAATTAAGAACCTAATACTTAATATTTTTATTTTACTTCTCCCCTTTTAGAAATAAACTTTTAAATAAAAGCAAAGCACTTAGCTGAGTTTTAAACACTTACATATCACCTATTGGAGAAAATTTTTTAAAAATATTTGGAGCAGTCCTGTTTTCATACAAATTTAAGTAAGAAGTATTTTTCTTATACATATTTATATGTAGTGTGCTAATTTTCTTTTTTTATACCTGTGTCCCTGTAGTAAAACTGCTGTAATATAAATACATGTTTTGTTAAAAGATAACATTTCTTTGGCATTTCTTTTAAAGGCAGTTACTGCATTTCTGCATTTGTACAGTATGTGTCTTGGCCATTTTAGATATTTTTTCTTTAACAATACCAAAGGTAATTAGACTATTTTAAAGACTAATTGCTTGACAGTTTCTAGGGTATTTTGTGTTTTAGAAGCGAAAAAAAAAAAAAAAAAAAAAAAGGTCAAACCAGTAAACCTCATTTTTTTTCAAATAATAATTTGGGGAAATAAAAATTATTGTTTAAAAAAGAAATATATATATATATATAAATATATATGTAAAGTTAAAATTCCAGACCTTGTATGTCAGGTTTGCTAAGTGTAATGTAATTTTTTTAAGGCTCAAATACCATACCTCAGAAAATGAGGTTTACTATGGAAATACTGAAACAGTCTTTGCAGCTGTGTGACAAGTCACTCTACTACATACTGATTTGGAGACCTCCGCTAAACAGTTTTATCACTGCAGACTAAAATGTGGGACTTGTATCTTCTTTGTTTTTAATGCACACACATACATGTTCTGTGCATGTATGTGGTTACTGTGTATATGTGTATGAGTGTTGTATATGCATGTGTGAGTGTGTGTCTGTATGTGTGTACAACTAAAGAAGCTGCAGAAACTTTGTAATACTTTGTGAAAAGGATTATATTATAAAGGTTTGTACTGTCTGAGTGCACAGCTACTGGAATAAATTTAGGGAATCTCAGGAACAAGCATATAATTTGTCCAAGATTTATTTCTTCTCAGAAGTG